>NW_028258230.1:0-41701 GCF_053883595.1 Heterocephalus glaber | reverse complement strand
ACCAGATGTTGTGCCCAGATTGTGAAGTCCCAGAGACCACCAGGAGGCCGTTTCCGATGTAAGCACACAAGGGTCGTTTATTCAAGCTTAAGCAGGGACTCTCAACTGTCACCGACACAGCGGATCGAGATTGAGAGCCCTGAGTCCCTAACTAGCAGGGTTTTTATTGAGAATACAACAAGCTTTGGTTATTAGCAGCCAGGTGATTGGTTAATACTCAATACATATGAAGTGTAGGGTTTTGGTTGGCTAGGCTTTGGGGGTCGAAGGGGATTACGTATTGGTTTTTGTGAGGGAGAAAAGGGGCAAAGATTAACGGCCGGTTGTTACATACTGATCGTTAGCAGACCCACTAATGGCCGCATCTATCTTGTGTGGACAGTCAGCTCATTAACTGCTTATCCTACAGATAGTGTGCCTGGAACGCTCTCTCCCCGGGTACACAGTTGGTTGGATAATAAACTCAGGAATTTTAAGTGGTGAATTTCTAGTTTAAGCACAAATTTGAGAGAACAAAGGAGACAGCTCCAAAATGGAGTCATTTTGGTCCCACATTCCCCCCTTCTCATGATGCTATAGAGGGCCAATCATGGGCCTCTGGGGGTTAATTCTATCAAGTCGGTAGGAATTGGCTGGTATTGGGACCTGAGCACCATTAACTGAACAGCGTTAATTTGTTTTTTGATTAACGAAACTAGTCTATTGAGCATACAAGGTCCAAAGGTCAACAGTAGTAACACGATAAGCAAGGGGCCTAGCAGGGTAGAGATTAGGGTAGTTAGCCAAGGGGAAGAATTAAACCAAGATTCGAACCAGTTTTGAGATAGTTCTCTTTCTCGCTTACGTTTGGCGATGTCCTCTCTAACTTTAGCCATGGACTCTTTGACCACTCCTGAATGATCTACATAGAAGCAACATTTTTTACCTAAGGCAACGCAGAGTCCTCCCTGTAGAAGGGGGTGTCTCGTAATATTGTCCTGTGAATTACATGGTTGTAACCCGGTGTTCGTGAATCGACCGGGGGGAGGGTACACCCCTTTTTTGTTTCCCCACATTCAGGCCTTCCCCGTGACTCTAGGCTCCAGTGTCCGATATCCCAGCTGCCAGTGGCTAGCCGACAGAGATCAAACTCTAGAGCAGGCCACCAGGTTAATGGTGGGCTCACTTTGGACGAGCTGTTAATAATGTCACCTGTGGCGGTACTGATGATCATCCAGGTTAAATTTAGGGGAGCATGTGGGTTCTGTCCTCCTAAAATCTGTGTCAAAAGTACAGTTACCACAATCATGACCGTCGACGACGCAGCTTGAGTTTGAGGGGATTGTCTTGGTCTTTGGACACCTGTCATGATGGAACGAAGTCCTCTAGGACAGCGTGAGGATCTGCAGGGCGAACGTGGGTGTAGTGTACCCACGAGGCAATCCCGTCGACCTTGAGAGCGGTGGGCGTGGTCAGGACTGTGACGTAGGGTCCTTTTCAACGGGGCTCAAGGTCCTTTTGTCGGGACGAAGACCCAGTCTCTTGGTCGATAGCGATGGGGCTCGGGAGGCGGTCCAGTTTGATATAAGGCTTCTAATTTAGGCCAGATATTTTCGTGTACACTTTGGAGGCTTTTTAAAGAAAGTAACAACTTTTGGTCATCAAATTTAACAAGCACATTTGATTGAAGGTTGGGAATAATGGGAGGGGGAATTCCAAACATGATTTTGAAGGGAGTTAATCCCATCTTATAGGGTGAATTGCGTACCCTATAGAGGGCGAAGGGAAGGAGAGTCACCCAGTCACCGCCAGTCTCTAAGGTTAATTTAGTTAAGGTCTCTTTTAATGTTCTATTCATCCTCTCTACCTGTCCTGAACTTTGGGGTCTGTATGCACAATGTAATTTTCAATCCGTCCCCAACATCTGTGTTAGGGTTTGACTCACCTTGGAAATAAAGGTGGGTCCATTATCTGATCCTAGCATTACTGGAAAACCATACCTTGGCAGGATGTCTTCTAGCAGTTTTTTAGTCACACTTCGCGCTGTTTCATGTTTGGTAGGAAACGCTTCTGTCTATCCTGAAAAAGTGTCTACAAAAACTAACAAGTATTTATAACCATACCTTCCAGGTTTTACCTCGGTGAAGTCCAATTCCCAATAGGCTCTAGGTCGGCTTCTCCTCAGTCTGTTTTCTGGGTTGGCCCTATTGTGGGTGGCATTTGTCAACTGACAGGCTTTGCAGGTAGCAACAATATGTTTAATTTTAGAGTTAGCATCACGGATCTTAATTTCAGCATGTCTCAGGAGATCTTGCATTTTTCGAGTGTCCATGTGGGTGGTCCGGTGCATCTTGGAGAGAACTTGTTCTCCCAGCGCTTTAGGCAAGATGACTTTACAATCAGAAGATTTTCACCACCCGTTGAGGCACTGAGGCATAGGTAATTGTCTTATCCAATTTAAATCTTTTTCAGTGTACTGGGGTTTTTCTGGTAGGGCTGCACTTCCCGGATCGGGCAGCTGAGTGGCCAGTGTCAGATTTAATCTTTAAGGCTATTTCTCGGGCTGTCTGGTCAGCTAAATTATTTCCTCTGGCAATTGGAGTGTCGCCTTTTTGGTGTCCTGGGCAATGGATAATGGCTAATTTTTTAGGTAGCCAGAGGGCTGTTAAGAGGGCAAGGATCTCTTCTTTGTTTTTAATAGTCTTTTCTTTAGCTGTCAGGAGTCCCCTTTCTTTGTAGATGGCCCCATGGACGTGTGCAGTGGCAAAGGCATACCGGCTATCTGTGTATATATTTAACTTTTGGCCCCGTCCTAGAGTCAATGCCTTCGTCAGAGCTATGAGCTCCGCCCGTTGTGCTGAGGTCCCAGTGGGCAATGGTTCTGTCCAAATGACCTCAGTCTCTGTCACCACTGCTGTTCCTGCATACCTGCGGCCATCACGAACAAAGCTGTTCCCATCAGTGTACCAGGTATCATCTGCATCTGGCCATGGTTGGTCGCTCAGATCTGCTCGAATTTCATGTACCTGGGCTAGGATGTCTGTGCAGTCGTGAAGCGGAGCCTCCAAGTTCGGGTCTGGCAACAGTGTGGCTGGGTTTAAAGCAGCCGGGGCCTGAAAGACAACTCGGGTTGGATTTAGGAGTAAGCTCTGGTAGTGGGTCAGGCGAGCATTATTGAGCCATCGATCCGGAGGCTGTTTTAGGACTCCCTCAATAGCGTGAGGGGTGGTCACGCACAGTTCTTGGCCTAATGTCAACTTGTCAGCATCTTTGACCATTAGAGCCACTGCTGCAATCATTTTTAGACACGGGGGCCATCCTGATGTAACTGGATCAAGTCTTTTTGATAGGTACGCCACTGGGCGGCGCCATGGCCCTAGATGCTGGACCAGGACGCCCTTAGCGACTCCTTTGTTTTCATCAATGTAAAGGTGGAATGGCTTAGTAATATCAGGCAAGCCCAAGGCTGGTGCCGTCAGCAAGGCTGTTTTAATTTGATCGAAAGATTTTTGTAGCTTTTCTGTCCATTGAAAAGCCTGATTGTCTTTGGTTGTCTCGTAAAGGGGCCTTGCGAGCTCTGCGAACCCCGGTATCCATAGGCAGCAGAAGTCCGCCGATCTCAAGAACTCTCTGACTTTCCGAGGAGAATCTGGTGTGGGTATCTTAAGAACTGTCTCTTTTCTAGCATCCGACAGCCATCTCTGCCCTTCCCTAAGCATGTACCCCAAGTAGCTTACCTCGGGTTTGCAGATCTGGGCCTTTTTGGCGGACGCCCGGTACCCCAGTTCTCCTATGACTATCAAGAGTCTCTTGGTTCCACTTAGGCAGTCTTCCCGCATTTCAGCTGCTATGAGGAGGTCATCTACATATTGTAACAGAGTTAGTTGGGGGTTCTGGAGGCGAAACTCACCCAGGTCTTCATGTAGGGCCTCGTCAAAGATGGTGGGAGAGTTTTTGAATCCTTGGGGTAATCGGGTCCATGTCAGCTGTCCGTTGAGGCCTTGTTCTGGGTCACTCCATTTAAATGTAAAGATGTGTTGGCTTTTGGGTGCTAGCGGAAGGCTAAAAAAAGCATCTTTGAGATCCAAGACTGTGTACCATCGATGGCTCGGGGAAAGTGAACTCAAAAGGGTGTATGGATTAGGCACTGTGGGGTGGATGTCCATAACCCTCTTGTTCACTTCCCGGAGATCCTGCACTGGCCGATAGTCATTAGAATGAGGTTTTTGCACTGGCAACAAGGGGGTGTTCCAGGCTGATTGACAAGGCCTAAGAATCCCCTGAGCAAGCAACCTCCTGATGTGTGGAGTTATTTCCTTCTGGGCCTCTAGGGGCATAGGATATTGGCAAACTTGTACAGGATCTGTCCCAGGTTTTATTTCTACAAACACTGGTGCTCTGTGTGCAGCTAACCCCATGCCTCCAGTCTCTGCCCATGCTTGTGGGAACATGGTGAGCCATTGTTCCATGTCAGGATCAGGAGGGGCCCTTTTCTGATGTAGCAGATATTCATCTTCTAGGTTTATGGTTAGTACCTGAATGGGCCTTTCCTCCTGATTAAGGACTTTTGTGTCCCCGGGTTGGAAATGAATTTGAGCCCCTAATTTAGTCAGTAAGTCTCTTCCCAATAAGGGGTAGGGGCAGTCTGGTATAATCATAAATGAGTGGGTTACTTGGCCCACTCCCAAGTCTACTGTTCTTTGGGTTGTCCATGAATACTTTTTCATGCCTGTAGCTCCTTGAACCCAGGAGGTTTTATCAGAAACATGGCCACATGGTTTAAGTAGGACTGAATGTTGAGCCCCTGTATCCACTAGGAACTCGATAGGTCTCTCCTCCACTTTTAGGGTTACCCTGGGCTCGGGGAGGGGTGCCGAACCCCGTCCCCCCTAATCATTTAATTCATCCATAGCCAGGATAGGGGCCTTGGGGCATCCCTCCTGTTGTTTTTTTTTGGGACAGTCTCTGGCCCAGTGTCCATACTTTTTGCAATGAGCACATTGATTTTTTTCCAACTGGGGGCGCTCTCTGCGTCTCTCTTTGTTTTTTCCTTCCACCGCAATCTTTCTTAGTCTACGTTCACGTTCCTTCTGTTTTCCCGCAGTGGCAGCCAGAAGGATCCGAGCTAAGTTTCGGGTCTGGCGGTCATCAGCTTTTTCTCGTTTTTCCTCTGCGGTTTTTCTATTGTTATACACTTTCTCTGCCACTGCCACTAAGTCCTGAATACTCTTTTCTCCTAACCTATCTACTTTCTGTAACTTTTTCTTAATGTCTGGCGCCGCCTGGTTGACAAAATGTATTATCACAGCTGCCTTTGTCTCAATTGCTTCTGGGTCTATAGGAGTGTACCTACGAAAAGCTTCCTGAATTTTTTCTAGGAAAGCAGCAGGGCTTTCATCTAACTTTTGTTGTACATCCCCTACCTTAGCCAAATTTGTAAGCTTTCTCGCTGCTGCTTTCAGACCTTTTAATAGAGCCTGGCGATAGACCCGAAGCCTCTCCTTACCTTCCGCCGTGTTGAAGTCCCAGTTGGGTCGGGACAGAGGAAAAGAAGTGTTGATAGTGTCAGCATTGGTGGTGGGTTGACCATTGTCACCAGGAACCAATTTCCTGGCCTCATTCTGGATCCTCTCTCGTTCCTCAGTGGTGAACAGGACCTGCAGAAGCTATTGACAGTCATCCCAAGTGGGCTGATGGGTAAACAAAACAGTTTCTAACAGGTTAATCAAATCTCTAGGGTTATCAGAGAAATTGGCATGTTGTCGGCGCCAATTATAAAGATCACTTGTAGCAAAGGGCCAGTAATGGTGAGGCTGGTTTCCATGCTCATCAGGGGGCCCTATCGCTCGCAGCGGACAAACAGTAGAGTCTGCTGGTCCTGCAGGCGAGGCGGCGCGCCGGTGACGAGTATTTTGGGCGGGACCATTACGGTTGCCAGCACCCGGGGCGGGCTCTTTTTCTCTAGCCCCGGCTGGGACTGGGTCATTTCTTTCAGCCTGCTGTTGCGGAAGAGAGGGGAGAGAGTAAGGGGGAGGGAAAATAAGATCTTCTTCGGTCCCTCCCTGGAGGACAGGGTAGAGTGGCGCGGTCGGCTTGGTTTTGGTCTGTTCCTCGTCATCGCGCCCTCTAGGAGTCTTCTTACTGGCTGTCAGGATTAACTCTGGCTGCTGTTGTTGTGAAGGCACAAAAAGCTTAACCTATGGGGGTGGGTTAAAGATCAGAAATTTCCAAATGGCAATGTAGGGTACCTGGTCGGGATGAAGGATGGCTTTACAAACTCTGCGTATAATTTGCAAATCAAAAGTTCCCTCGGGGGGCCATCCTGACCCAAGGGTGGGCCACTCCGAGCTACAGAGGGTGATGAACTTAGCCTTTTTAATTTTTAAACTTAGGTTACGAGCGCTCTCCCTAACTTCCTTGAAATGATCTTTCATGAGGGAAAGGGGGTAGTCACAGTCTGTCCCATCGTCTCAGTCCAAGTCAGTACAACACACAGACAAACACAACAGAAAAACACGCGAGACAAAATCGTCCTCCGCCTGATCGGAGGCAATGCAAATGGGACGACGGCCTCCTGCCGTGCCGCGGGAGCGACCCGCACCGTCCCTCCAGGAGTCTCACTGACTCGTACTCTTGGGGCACTCCGTCCCCACCAGCGGAATCCGGAACGTCTTCCAGGATCCCGGGTCGGCGGCCCTTGCAGCGCGTCCGCCTAGACCGTCTGCCGACCTTTCCAGAAAATAGGCCCAGACTTTACAAACACAAAAAACACTCACCAGCCGGCGTTGACCCTCCGGTACGGGAGTCCTGAAGGTCTTGGGATCCCGGACGAGCCCCCAAATGTTGTGCCCAGATTGTGAAGTCCCAGAGACCACCAGGAGGCCGTTTCCGATGTAAGCACACAAGGGTCGTTTATTCAAGCTTAAGCAGGGACTCTCAACTGTCACCGACACAGCGGATCGAGATTGAGAGCCCTGAGTCCCTAACTAGCAGGGTTTTTATTGAGAATACAACAAGCTTTGGTTATTAGCAGCCAGGTGATTGGTTAATACTCAATACATATGAAGTGTAGGGTTTTGGTTGGCTAGGCTTTGGGGGTCGAAGGGGATTACGTATTGGTTTTTGTGAGGGAGAAAAGGGGCAAAGATTAACGGCCGGTTGTTACATACTGATCGTTAGCAGACCCACTAATGGCCGCATCTATCTTGTGTGGACAGTCAGCTCATTAACTGCTTATCCTACAGATAGTGTGCCTGGAACGCTCTCTCCCCGGGTACACAGGTGGTTGGGTAATAAACTCAGGAATTTCAAGTGGTGAATTTCTAGTTTAAGCACAAATTTGAGAGAACAAAGGAGACGGCTCCAAAATGGAGTCATTTTGGTCCCACAACTGTCAAATCTTGGATTTGACAAAATGAAAATATTCCTTCCATATGACTTAACTATTGAAGCCATGCTTTCAAGTTTTGATGTAATTGTCAACATATCCTCTGTCAGACATAGCAAATATGCCTTTTTCATTTTCCTTGACATACATCTTATCCTGATAATACAAATAGCTGACAACTGGTCCCCAACAGGAAAGTGTGATCAAATACTCAATAAAAGTGTGGGACTGTGTGATTCAAAAGTTAATGATTCCCCTAGATTCTGTTGTAAATTTGATGGTTGGAGTGTGCTTGCCTCGGGACAATGGACAATCAGTAATAGGGCGAGGTTACTCAGCCATCTGTTTGCCCTAAATCCAAATGTCCCGGGGCCAGTATCTATAGGACAATCTGTAAACAGGGTGGTCTTAACTGTCAGTCAGGATGTCTGCTGAACATCAACATGTGACAATGAGCCACTAACCTTTGTTCTTTTTTTTTTTCTGTGAATCCACATGTTAACCCCCCCCCCCTTAACCCCCTGTAAAACAACCTCGGACTCTGAGCCAGGTGCCTCTCTGAGCTATTTTGCTTTGGGAGTGCCGTCTGGCCAGACTAATAAAGGTCTGTTTTCCAACATGGCCGGTGTGTTCCTTCCCGGGTGGTCCTCGCTGTAGCTAGCTCCTTGGAGCGTTTGGTAAGGCCTTGGTCTTACATTCTGAAGGCACTGCTGGGATCATCGGGTGTGCTCCACTTCAGCTCCTTGGAGCATTTGGTAAGGCCCTTGGCCTTGCATTCTGGAGGCACCGCTGGGATCCCTGGGTGTGCTTCACTATAGTCAGCTCCTTGGAGCGTTTGGTAAGGCCCTCGGTCTTACAAAAGTACCACTTTCTTGAACAACAAGGCGTCATCTGCTATCAGATCTCCTGGAAGAATTTCTGAGAAAATTGAATCAAAAAGGAGCACCAAAATGGCCTACAAACACCATAACAGATGACCCAACTGACAAACTGGGATGGGCAGGTCATGTTTCATGGAGCAATAGGAACATATTCTGTTGGGAGCAATGCTACATAATTCTAGGGAAAAATCATTTGAGTAGGCCTAGTTCTCCTGCCTACAGACCAGCTACCACATTCCAGACATAATTGCATTTTGGCCTCAGGTCACAATTGAGACCTCACTGATCCCCGGATGCTGTAATGCTCCAGGACAAGACCACACCTGCCGGAGATGTCATAGAGGAACCAATCTTCATCTGCATAGCTCCTCATCCTTCTTAGATTTCCACTGCCCCCCAGTCTTTTTACACCTTGTTTATCCCAATGTAAAGTACTGAACTCTGCATTTTTCACTTGTTACATCTGTTTCCCCGTGTACTGAATAAAAAGTGCTGCAAGCTAGGGGGCTTTTGTCTTTGCTGCCCAGAGCAGCACTGATCAGACCCAAAGCTCAGCTTCTTCTCATTTGCCTACCTTTCCTGTAATTCACCATGTGCTGCTGTGGCTCGCAGGAGACTAGGACTTACTGCAGAGGTTCTAGTAACGTCCCCTTCCCCTGTTCCCTACATTTTGCACCCAACGTGGATGTAAATTGGATCCAGGGGTGAACTCACCTGTGAGACAAATTTGGAGTAAGAGAGACAACACACGGATCTCCCAGGATGATTTCCGGACTCGGACGAGGGATGCTGGTGGTAAGTGTGTGCAGCCAGGGGTAATTTTCTATCTTTGCTGAGTTATAACTATGGGTCAGTCTCTGTCAACAGAGCAGCATAACTTTGCCAAATTACTTAAGTCGCTGTTAAAGCAAGCTAGGTACCCAGTACCTAAGGATGCTGTGATAGATTTGTTAAAAGACATACAAATGTACGTCCCATCTTTTCCCCAGGAAGAGACAACTAACTTAACAGCATGGGAACATGTAGGTACCATTCTCCACGAGGCCCAGTGAAGGGGTGATCGTCCCTTCCCCCGAACTCTACCCACTTGGGCCTCAGTCCACTCTGCTCTCAAATTCTCTCAGTCAGCTCTGGAAACCTTGGCTGCCCCCCCCCACACCACCACCAACCCTTCTGTCCAGGTTTCCCCTTGTTTGGCTTCTTCCATTAGCTTTCATCTCACTGTGGCTTCTGCTCCACCACCACAGTGTGCTGAGGAAGACCCTAACTCTCTAGCCCCTCAGCCATCTCGCAAAGTTCTAGCTGCCCCCTTGTGAAGCCCACTTCTGGGGCCACTCCCTATCGCCGTACCCTGCAAAAGGCTGTGACATCAGGCAAGGCAGTGGGAGACATTTTGTGCTGTCCTGTCTCAGTTTTGCCTCATCCTGACAATGCAGAGGTGGACATGTACGTTCATGCCTTGTTTGATTTTAACATCCCAAAGGAGCTCAGGCAGAGTGTGCTAACCAATGGTGTCCAAAGCCCCCATATAGTGGGTTTGTTGGACAATGTACTTCAGACTTATTCTCTGGTTCCTCATGATGTTTTTCACCTTGCAAAAACGTGCCTATCCCCTTCTCAGTATCTCCACTTTGAGGTGGAACTGCGTTCTTTAATCAGGGAACAGGCTCATAAAAATGCTCAGGGAGATGCTCAGTCAAGAGAAGTTACTATCGACATGTTATCAGGCCCAGGTGACTTTTCAGATTTAAGCAGGCAAGCCTGTTGCCCAGCATTATTCTTTCACCAGCTAGAGGACCTCCTGCGGAGGGCTTGGGCTTCTGTGCCAGTTGAGGGTGCACCGACAAAATCTTTTACTCAAATCATGCAAGGGCCTGTGGAAACTTACAAAAAATTTGTAACAAGATTACAACAAATTGTTAGGAGACCACTTCAGTTTTATTTTCTGTTTGTCAATCTGCCATGTGTGAAGTGAAATTCCATAAAATTATTCATATTCTGTTATCACACTGAAGTTACTTTTGTATAATTTTAAAAGACTTAAGTTCTGTTCCCCATCAATTTTGGTTTGTGTAATAGCTCACAATTCCCATTACATAACCAGTTCCTAGTGCAACTCTATGACAAACTATAATAACATGAGTAATTAAATTTTATTAGGAAAGATAGAAATCTCACTGATGATGCTAAGAATGGGTCTGATTTGATAACCACAAACCTAAAGGCCAGTTAATTAGCAGGACATTCTATTCAAGTTCTATGGGAAAGAATCGAGACATCTTGTCCCAGAACTCAATGTTCTGCAGAGTTTAGGGTGACAAAGTGATGTTTTCTGTCATTATTTTAATCAAATTATTCTATTTGTGTGTTATGTAACCTACTACTCTCTATTATCTGAAATGGTCCTTGTAGCACAAGGCATTTGAACTACTGGATTCCAGGACAGGTCCTCAAATTCAAATCCTGGTAGCTGGGGATTTAGCTCAGTGGTGCCACCGCCTGCCTGCCTCGTAAGTGCAAGGTCCTGAGTTTGATCCCCAGTACCAAAAAAAATAAGAAAGAAAAAGAAAACCATCTGTTCAAATCCTGGTTCTTCCACTTACTGCTATAGGCCACTGGATAACATTTTTACCTGCCTGAGCTTCACTTTCTTCATCAGCAAAATGGGAAAACAGTATTAGCTTTAAGTAATATGGCTTAGGTCTTATCTCAATAATTGCATACTGTAAGTGTTAGATTTTTTTGTTACTAATATTTTTATTCATAATTAATGGGGGAAAGCAAACAAAAAGACAATAGTTACTTTAACTAAAGTACTTCTGTCTCCTCATCCATTTTCATCCCATGGGATCTAGCAGATGTGCCCAAGGAAGCATTCCATAAACAAACAATGTGCATAAAATCATCTGTGCCTCTTCAAATTTGTGCAGATATTCAGTAGAGCTCTATTAAAATTTCAAGCATAAGTTCCTGCCAATTTTATGTTATCAAAGCAGGCTTGCTCATCTTAGTTAGAAGTTTCATAAAATGATCAATCATTTGGAGAAATAAAAGCAGAAAAAATGTTTAAAGATTGTTTAGAATGACTTTAAAAGTCATATTTTAGAGAACTCAAGGACTGTTATACATTATACTACATTATAAATTTAGATAAATGTCATAGTATTTAGCAGGACACAAAGCACTTTCGTATTTAGGTAAAGAAAGAGACAGAGTGAATGACAGCAGATCATCATAGGAATAGGTGAGCGACTTATCTGGGAGACAGGCTGTCTGGTGGAGGGGGGTAGTGAGGGGGACAGGAGACCCTATACAGACAGGGACCCTGTCCTGTTCATGGCTGGTTGAGGGCCTAGATCAGTGTCCAACACACAGAGGATGCTGCATGAATGAGTGGGTGGGTGAGGGGCTGGGATGTGGCAAGTGGTGCCTGCACCAGGTTGCAGGTTCATCTGTGCTAGTGGCCAGCTGGGCGTCCTCCACACAGCACAGTTCCCATATGGGCCTTCTCAGTCCCTAGGAGAATGTGTGCTGGCTATAAGGTTGTTTGCTCCTGACTCACAAGGTGAAAGGCAAGGGGTTTGCACCTTCTGTGGAGCAGGAGCTGAGTTGTGGGGGTGGACACAGTCCTCCTCTGGTTTCTGCTGTCACAGGAGCCACCAAACCATGAGACCAAAGGCAGGGTTCTGCTCAGTGTCTGCCCTTCCCTGTGGGAATGCTCCCCAGCCAGTCCTGGACACAAGCTCAGCCCACCTGAACAGGATGGAAGGAGACAGAAAGTGTAAGCAGATACTTAAGCATTTGTTTTTATTGAGGGAAAATTGGCACGAAATTCACCATCTAAAGTATTTTAAAGTGTACAGTTCAGTGACATTTAGTCCATCCACAATGCTGTGCAACCATCGCTGCCATCTAATTGGAGAACATTTTTACCACCCCCAGAGGACACCTGTGCCTGTTGACACCTTACTCTCCTCTCCCCGACCTGTGAGCCACTGATCTTCCCATTGTTTCTATGCAGCTGCCTGTTCTGCACAGTTCCCATAAATGGAATCATGTGACATGAGCCTTTTGTGCCTGACTTCCCTCACTCACTGTAATGTTTTCAAGGTTCATCCATGTTGTGGCGTGGGTTAGTCTCCTTCCTTTCTGTGTCTGAGTAATGTCCTAGGTGGTCCACATTTGTTCATCACAACTGATGGACATGAGGCTTGTTGTCATCTTTTGGCTGTGAGTCATGCTGCTGTGTCCAGGTTTGTCTGAGCTGTCTTCAGTGCTCAGCTGTCCTTGGCGTGAGGTGGCTGGGTGCTTCTTTTTCGGAGGAGAATCTGGCTTGCAGATGGCAGGAAGCTCTGAGGCCATGGTGGAGGTTGCTTTCCATCTGACCCTTCTTCCCCTCACTCTGCAGCAAACCCTTGGGCCAGGCCCCTGTCTCTCTTGGAGAGCCACCCATCCTCACCCTCCCTCCTGCCTTCCCTGTGTGCTTTAGGACTTCTCCCCACTCTGGGCAAGCAGACAGCAGTCCAGTTTGTACCAGGCAGAGCCCTCACCCTCCTGGTCCTGGTCCATGGTTCTGATTCTCCTCTTGTGGGTCAAAGCGATGTTTCCCAGGAGGCTCTGCCTGCACAGAGCCCACAGCCCCCAGAAAGCATATGGGGCCTCTCGGAGGCTGCTCACTGTGCCTGGTCTATCCTCCTCCTGGGGGCTGTAATGCACACTCTGCTTGTGTCTCCCACATCTTCTGGCTCCAGGCTCCCTGTGTCAGAATTCTCTGCCCCAAGGACATATTTCTGAGCCACACAAGGTATGACCCAGGAAGGGAAGTCCAGAGAGGAGAGAGAACAAGCTGGGAGACAAGACTTTAGAAGCTTTAAGCCTAGGACAGGAAGGGGAGAGACTGAAATTGAATCTCAGGCCACCCAATCTCTGTCTGTGTTCTGGTCTTACTTGAGCTGGAGGCCCACTGGGGGCTGGAGTGACTCACCCCCTCCCGCCCACCCTGGTCTTAGAGATGCTTCACTGTTCCCGGCTCCTCTCTCTCATCAACACCATCTGGGTGGTGGCCAGGCTCACAGCTGTCCCCCTGGAGCTGGATCCCAGCGGTGTTGATCCCCTGGATCTGGCTCTGGCCCCAGGCTGATTGGTCTGAGGTCACCACCTCTCAGAGTCACAGCCTGACCCTGTTCCTGGTAGTGGCATTGACAGGAATCTCAGCTGTCTGTGCTGAGGTCTCTGGAGCAGCCCTGGCCCTGCCCTTCCTGAAGCCTGGTAGCCAGCTGTCCCCGGAAGCTGTGAGTGACTCTGCTTCCTCCAATATACCTCCTGTGGGCCCTGTGAGCTAGAGGAGTTTCTCAGGATTCTGGTGGGAGCACCTGAGCCCCATGTGGGCTGAGGGACAAGCTCAATCACCAAGGAAGTCCAGTCTCAGGGGCAGAGGCCATCATGGAGACACCTGTCCCCTTGGCAAAGGGACATGTGACAAACAGGTTGTCTGGGCGGCCCCCGTGTTCTGATTCTGAGGCTCTTTCTCTCTTGCCCTGTGAGGAGGGGTCAGGGTGGGAAAAGGAGAAGCTGTCCCTGGGCTTGGGAGCCTGTGAGGACGAGGGAGACATGTAGCCAGCCATGGGACAAGGCTGGATCCTGGGTGGGCAGAACTGCTGCAGGCCGACAGGAGACTGTGTCCAAGCATCACCCTAGAGGGCAACAGGCCACTTCCAGCTGCACTGCAGGGAGAGGACCCTGCAGCAGACAGCAAGGATTTCAGAGCCAGCACAGAGGATGTGGAGATGCCTTGCTGGCCCACTGGGTCCTATCCGGGAAGGGCACACTGCACATGGGGGGTTGTGGCCCTGTGTGCCTCCCCGGGGCAGCCCTTCCAGAGCAGAGCCTGAGTGTGGTGATGAAGGCAGCCCTGGCAGCACTTCCTGCCCCAGCGACCTGCTCAGTGGGCCAGGCTGGCCTGCAGCAAGTCCAACTCCTTCTTCCCATCCTGCTGCTGGCCCACATGGTGCAGTCCCTAAAACAAACCCCAGCTCAGCAGCACCTGGAGCATAGGCACCAGGTGTGGGTGTCACTGGGTCCTGAGCACAGGACCCTGGCCCGAAGGGTGGGAGCTGTTGTGGGGGGTGGCATGGCCACGATGACTCTGCTCTTCTAACCCAGTGGGGGTGGGGGCTCCCTATGCCAAGACCCCAGAGACCACTCACTGTCTGCACCCAGCAGGGGAGGATGGCACACATGGGAGGATGCACCTGAGAACACCCTGCCAGGGCCCTGTACAGAGAGAGGGGTTGTTTCAGCCACGAGAAACTCAAATGTCGCTGCTGTCCCCCAGGTGTTTGAGACTCCTGAAGAAGATCCATCTCAGTAGGACATAAGGACAGGGCCTTTCTTTGTGTAGCTCAGTGACTCTGATACATCTGCAAACACGTCAACTCTCATTACTTCTGAGGCAATTTCACTTTCCTGGGGGATTTCGGGGAAGGCACTCTTAGGTAGTCATTAGGGACATTTGTCTTGGTTTCTTCCCAGGAGTCCTTGCTGGCTTTCAGAGAGGGCGACTGCAGGAGAGATAAGGAGGAGAGAGGAAGGGAAGGAGGGAAGGAAAAGACAGAAGGCAGTGAGGGAGGGAGGAAAGAAGGAAAGCAGGAAGGAAGGGAGGGGAGAAGGAAGGAAGGGAGGGAGAAGGAAGGCGAGAAAGGCAGGGAGAAAGTGAGTGAAGGAAGGAGAAAAGGAAGGAAGGAGAAGGATGGAGGAAGGAGGGGAAGAAGGAAAGAAGAAAGGAAGGAAAGAAGGAAGAGAGGAACGAAGGAAGTTTGGCCAGGTAAAAGCAGCTCCGGGGCGTGTGGTGGGTCACAGTTCTTGATCTACGAGGGGTCAGCAGGGGACTCTGTCATGCTGGACAGATGCAAAGCCTTTTTTCTGCAATCCTGCCTTTTTCTGGGTCCAGGGAGGGTGCTGCACAAAGTGACAGTGGGCGGCAGTGACAGTGACGGGGATGGAGAGCAAGTCTTGCTCTTCCACCAGCCAATCAGTCAGAGCACTGACCTCCTCCCAGCACCTGGAGGGGACCCGCCGGCTGAAGGATGTGCACTGTCCCTGATGGGTCCTGCCTGGCCCCGCCGAAAGGAGGCTGGGCCTGCGGGACCCACGGCCCAACTGTGACATCGGGCATCACCTCCAAATAACACAGAGGCTTTGTGTCTTCTTATGAAGGTTTGCAGTATAATTTTGGTAAAAGTAAACTTTTAGGACAGACTATAATTTTCCCCAAACCATTGCACTTTTAAACTTTTTTCCATATACTGGTAGCTTGCAAAAAAAAAAAGAAAGAAAGAAAGAAAGAAAGAAAGAGAGAGAGAGAGAGAGAAAAGAAAAGAGAACAGTTTGAACACTCCTCAGCAATGACAGGTCCTGGCAAATTACAGTATTATATTAATCCATCATCAAGTATTCAAATATTCATATGACACCCACTGGATGCAAATATGAACAAGAAATACAGGTTATGCAAATTAGACATTTCAGTCCTTTAAAAATAATTTCCTCTCCATATCCTCCAGCATCCTCGCCCTCACCTCAGAGGGGCAGCGGCCTCCCCTTGTGGACAGGGAGAGAGAAGGCTTCATGAGGAGACAGTCCTTTCCTCCTGTTTGAGAACAGGTCCCAGTGTCACTCTGTGGATTAGGGGTGGGAGGGGACTCAGACTCAGGTCCCGCCTCCTGGCGCCTCCTGCCTGCAAAAGCACCAGCTCCAGTGCTTATGAACATCTCCAGCAAGGACGCAGGCACCACCCACAACTTCAGCCCTCTGAGCATGGAGCTGAGTCTTTGTTGCTCCCAAGAGTGGACTCAGCGTGTCCCTGTAAAAGGCACACTTGCTGGTTGGGAGTTTTCTTCTGATTCTGAGTGTCTTCTATCACAGTTTCAACCACCTTCCCTCTTAGCTCCCTGCATTTGCCCCATGAGTTCTGCCCTGCCTGATACCAGAAGGTGACTGCGTATGATCCCATGACCAACTGGCCCCCTGTGATCTTTGGGGGGCCTGTAGGTGACAGCACAGGGTGTGCTTGGGCTTGGCGGCAGCAGCCACACAGGGCAGGGGTAGAGGCAGCTGAGATGCATTCTGAGACTCCCTGTCCCTTGCTGTCCATCTGTGGGGATAGCATTGCATCTACTGTCCGCCGTGTGCTGGCTCCATTTCAGGGGCTGCAGAGACAGCAGGAAGTAGACACAACCAGAATCCACTGTCCTGGAACTCAGAACTCCTGGGCCCTTGGAGATGGCTATGGGCACACCAATAAATAAAGGGCACTCAGGAAGTGACTGGAGGCATAAAGCCAATAGGATGTGGTGATGGAGATGTTGGAATGAGGGGCAGAAGGGGTTGCTGTGTGTGGTGTCCTCAGCGCCTCCTGGTCACCTCTCTGCTCAAATGTCAACTCTCCCAGGCAGCTTCTGTGGCCTTCCCGACTGGATCATCGAACCTCATCCCTGCTATGAGTTCTTCTTATGAAAAGTGTCAATTTTCTCTTTTGCATCTAAGCGGCTTGCAATTGCAGGGCAGGGACGGTGGCTGTTGCACACACGTGTCTCAGTGTCAGGCAAATATCAGTGGACAGATAGGCTCAGCATCTTGTCTCAGTCTCTGCCTTTTTTTTTTTTTTGGTACCAGGGATTGAACTCAGGACCTTGTGCTTGCAGGGCAGGCAGCAGCACCACTGAGCTAAATCCCCAGTCCCCCAGTCTGTCTTTTAATGGAGGAGAAGCTGTTAGGACTTAATGTGACAACTGGTCGAGAGGTGGTGAGGAGTAAGTTGAGGTGATGACCGGTGAGTCTGCAATGAGAATAGCTGCATTTTGAGAACTTGGGCTTTGGATTCTCAGTCCCTATGTTTAAATCCCGTATCTACTTCTTACTAGTGGCATCAACTCAGGCAAATTACTTAAACAGCTCAGTGTCTTCATCTATAAAATGAGGATTGGAATAGGCCTGGCCTGAGGAGGTTCTTATGTAAACGGAATAGGCTAACATAGTTCACACAGCACCTAGTGAATAGTATCTGCCCTTTAATCAATGTTTTTGCTTTTTTAGGTCTTTCCCCCAAAACTATTTTTGTTATATTGCTAATTTTGTCACTGCTTTGTCCTCATGTTTCAGACTCTATATATCTTATTTTATTATACTAGTTATTAACTTTAAGGAAAAATATATGGTTGAACTAGTGTTTCTCTGCTCAATTGAAAAATAAAACAGAACCCCAACGGCACAAGAAACAATCAACAAATGGGATCATATCAAATTAAAGAGCTTCTGCACAGCAAAGCCAACAAGCAATAGAGTGAAGGGACAAACTACAGAATGGGAAAAAAAATTTTCCAGCTGTTCCTTGGACAGAGAACCACCATCTAGAATATATAAAGAACTCAGAAATTTAGACTCCCCAAAATAAAAGGCCCAATCAAAAAATGGGCAACCAAAAAAATGAACAGACACTTTATCAGAAGAAGAAGTACAAAGAGTCAACAAATACATGAAAAAGTGGTCACCATTTTGGGCCATTAGAGAAATGCATATTGAAACTACACTGAGCTACCATCTTACTCCTGACAAAATGGCTACTCTCAAGAAATCAACTAATAACAAATGAGGATGTGGCGAAAAGGAACCCTTCTACACTGTTGGTGGAATGTAAACGAGTGCAACCACTACAGAAATCAGTGTGTAGATTCCTCAAAAACCTAAAAATAGAAATTCCATTTGATCCAGCTATTCCCCTTCTAGTTATTTTCCCCAGAGTTGAAGACATCATACCGCAGTGATGTATGAACGCCCTTGTTTATAGCAGCACAATTCATATTAACTAGATCCTGAAAACAGCATTATGTCTATCAGTAGATGAAAGGATAAGGAAAATGTGGTATTTACACACAATGGAATACTACTCTGCCATAAAGAAAGATATAGTTGAGGCATTTGTAGGAAAATGGATGCAACTTGAGAACATAATATTAAGTGAAATAAGTCAGACACACAAGATTAAATATCACATGGTTTTTCTCATAGGAGAAACTAAAATTACACACACACACACACACACACACACATATATATATATGACAGATAAATAGGAAGTTGGGAGGAGTTTAAATTTCTCAAATTACCTATCCCATTGTTTCAAAAACTATTTAATACATATAAATTTGTTTTATTTATACTGATTGTTTCTCTTAGTTCACTGTAAAGAAAGTTTTGTGCTAGTATCTGTTTGTTCCTTTTATGTAAGAGAGAGTTTTGTTTCTAAGTCCTGTACTCTGAGTAACTACTTTGAAGATAATGATACATGGTGTATTAATTACTGTTATTCTCATATTATTTTGTTAGGAAATTTTGCTTTATTTTTAGTAAAATAAAAAATGAAAAATAAAATAAGAAATGTAATATGCTTTAATCTTTTACTGCCCACCTCCACTTAACACTATAATCTGTTGAAATTATTTAGGTTTTTACATCCAGATTATTATTGTTTATTTATAATTTTTTTTTTTTGGTACTGGGGATCGAACTCAGGTTCTTGCGCTTGCGCAGCAGGCAGTGAAACCACTGAGCTAAATCCCCGGCCCTGTTTATTTATAATTTTTAAAGATATAATCTTCATGTTGACATATATGCTAATAGAAACTGTTGCAACACTGAATTCTGCAGGTTAATTTTTGTAATTTGCCTCTGTTGTTCAGCAGTCTTAATTCCATCAGTTCCTTTCTGGGGGTGGTGTGTGCAGAGATGGGTCAGGGCTCCCACCCCATCCACACCTCCCACAGTCCCTCCCCACTTCCTTCCACAGTGGCCTTGGCCATGTGACCACGCCAGGCAGCAGTCTGCTGGCTGAGGTGGACAGACACCAGGCTGAGTCTGCACTTGCCTCTTCTGCCCTGTCTCTTGGCCTTCCGCTTCACCCAGAGACCCCAGGCCAAGGGTAGATGTACACACAGAGCCTCTGGATGCCCGGTAGACCCTTGGGGAGAGGCAGCATGTCCCCTGCGGCCCCCAGACCTGCCAAGCCCGGACTCTCTGTGATGGTAACTTTGTCAACCTGAGGGGTCTCAGGAGGCCAGGTTAGACACAGCTGCCGGGGTATCATTGAGGTGTTTCTGGGTGTGGACTGGATAAAGAAGGTGGCTCTCACAGTGTGGGGGGCACCGCCTGACCCGTCCAGGGCCTGGAATGAACAAAGGCAGAAGGAAGAATTTGCACTTGTTTTCCTGCCTCACTGCTTGAGCTAGGGCATCCCATTCCTTACTCTTCTGCCCTTGAACTGGAATTTACACATCGGCTCCCCTGGCTCTCAGGCCTTTGGATATGGACTAAATCACATCATTGGTTTTCCTTGTCTTCCACTTGCAGATGTCAGGTGATGGAAGTAGCCTCCATAATAAGTCTCTATCTCCATCTCAGTCTCCCTCTCCAGCTCTGTCGCCCTCTCCTCCCTCTCCCACTCCTTCTCCCCCTCCCCTTCCCCCTCACTCTGTCCCTCTCTCTCATCTATGTCTATATATATCTGCATCTCTGTATGTATCCATTCAAGTGTCCATCCATCTGTCCATCCATCTCTTCCATTGGTCCTGTTGCTCTGGAGAACCCTGACTAATACACTGGTTTGGGGTAATTTGTTATGAAATAATAAGTGACAAATACATAGGAATTCTTCAAGTAATTTTTTTTTTTCTCAGAAAGATGAAACTATTTGTCTTCGAGCTCTTTCACCTTAGGAACATCTGCTCTCTGTTGTCTTCCTCTGACTCTTACCATTGTGGAGAAGCAACAAGATTTCACCTTTTGACCTGATAACTCATTCTATCCCAACTCCCTTGATGCCCCTCAAATTGGATGCTTGAAAATTTATTTTTCCTTCAAGATGTGACTGGGAACTGATTGACTGTCTTTGCCCTTTCAGTTTTGATTTATTTTCCCTCAAGTCAGATTATTTTTTCCTTCGAATCTTGTTCCTGCCTCCTCTCCTCTATTACCTTTGTTCATTTGCTGCTGCTCAGGTATGAACACTCCCTCTTGTGGCTTTGTCTGCATGCTCATCCACTGGGTCTTTTCTCCTGTGTTCCAGGAAAAGTGGCTAAACTCATCTTATTCTATGATCCTGTTTCTGCAAAATCTGGTCTGTTCTCAGTCTCCACTGAATGTTTCCTTTACTTTTCTTCACCTCTGAATTGTAAAATGTGACCCTGGGATTTTGCATCTGAAAGCAACCTTTCTTATTGTTCCATTATTTTCTCCCCATGTTTCTATATTTCTTCATGCATATCATTAAAAAGGGAAATTAGAGATTTTTGGATGAGTCCTCCCATGTCTTAGCCTGCATGTGTTTCATGAAGAGATGATGATGCTCTGCGCCTCAGGTTGGTCCCTGCTCAGGAAGCCACTAGAGCAGAGGTACACAGTTTGGGACCTGGGGCCAGGCTGCTGGGGCTCACGACCAACTTGGCCACTGTGAGCTATGTGGGCTTGGGCAAGTGACCTCATTGCTCTGAGTCTCAGCTACTAATCTGGCAAATGGGTACGACAGCTCATTACCATAAAGCTGTTGTGGCATTTAGATGAGTTTCATACTCACTTAACCTGTAGCACAGTCCTGAGGTTCAGTGTCACTACATCAATATTTGATCAGTATAAGGAAATCTTGGGTTGTTTCCTGTTTCACTTGCCCAGGATGAACAAAACCTGCATATGGGACCCACTTGATGCAAAAGGGAAGGGAAACTGGTTGTTCTTATACTGCTGCTTGGAGGTCTGGGGCAGGAGCAGGGCAGAAACTTAGAGTCACGTGGCAGTGAGTTTCTTGGAGGCTGGGTAGTTGCTCCATCATAGATGTGGGAGTTCCTGACAGGTGGGTGGGACATCTCAAATCAGCAGCATCTCCACATTGCTGAGCTCATGCCTGTACTGAGGGAGACCTTGGGTGCTGTGGACGGCAGAGCCAGGGGAGGCAGTGGCTGTCACTGGAGGCCTTTCATATGCCCCATGCCCCCCCACCTTCCTAGCCTCTGCTGTGCACTCATGGGTAGAGGAGGTCATGGATGGCACATCAAGGGCAGGCAGACAGCACCTTCATCTCTAGAGGTACCTGAAGAAATTTCCTTCATTTTGGCCTCAGGTGCCACTCTTTCATTTTATCATCATGTAGCTTGTGTTTTCTTTTAAAAACTTTAAAAAGCCTCTTAAAATTTCAGCAGGAATTTGGGAGGTAGCCTGTGGACTCATACCTGTCCTGAAATAGGCTGACAGAGTCTCCTAACTGGTCCTGCTGGCCTCAGTCTCCTCCTCTCCCTGCATCTGTGTCAGTGTGGCTGGAAAGGACTTCTCCATGCAGACTGATAAGCTGTTCTTCATGGCAATTGCAAGCACACGGCCCTCACATTTGGCCACAGGAGCTCTTATCTTCCCATTATAATGTCAATCTAAAATGCCCCCCAAATGTCTTATGGGTTTGGAAGGTAAATGAATCATGAGGATGCTATAGCTGGCATGCTATTAAGCAGTGTGGCCTGGTTGGAGGTGAGTCACTGGGGGTGTGACCTGGAAGGGTATATTCTGTCTCTGGGTTCTGTTTGTCTGTCTCTGATTCTCTCTCTGTGCTATTGTATTGCTGTGACTGTATCTGATTACATGGTTTATAAGTCTTTGGAACTGCTTTGTGGGAGGAGGAATTTGAAAAAGTTTGGAGACACTGGCTAGAAAAGCCCTAGAGTGTTGTAAGCTGAGCTTAGAAGGCCAGAAAGCTGATGGAATGCAGACAATAAATGCCAGACTCAGAAGGTTTCAGTTGGGGATGAGAGAGAACTCCACTGGCCATTAAACTAGAGGCCATGTGTATTATGAGGTGACAGAAAATTTGTCTCCATTTGCCTATATCTTTTTTTGGCTATATACTCTGGGGGTTTTTTCCATTAAGTTTATTGGTACATTTCAGGTACCAATATGATACAATAATACAATATGATGACATTCATCATTGAAAATTTGTACCTTTACATGACATATCTTGGTTTTTATTTTTCCCCATTCCCCTACACTCTCTTCATCCCCTCCATCCCTCCCTATTTACAAAGACTTTTTCCATTTTTTCCTTTTCTCATATTTTTCCTTTTTCTTCTCTTTCCCCTACTCCTCTCACTTCCTCTTCCCCTTTAGACCTTTTCTTCCTGTTTTACATTATCTATTATACATTTTGATTTTTATTTAATTTTCAGTTTCTCACACCAGAAAAACTATTTCGTATTTACACATGTCCTATTTTTTCACTTAAGAGTATGACCTCAATGTGCATCCATTTAGCTGTAAATGACTATAATTTCTCATTCTTTATGGTTGAGTAGTACTCCATTTTACAAAAAAACCCCACATCCTCTTTATCCAGTCTCCAGTTGATGGACAATTGGGCTGCTTCCAAGTTTTAGCTATTACAAACTGTGCCACTATAAGCATGGGTGTGCATATATTGCTGAGGTATTATTCTTTTAATTCTTTTGGGAAGATACCCAGCAGGGGAATAGCTGGGTCAAATGGGACCTCTAATCCTAGTTTTTTGAGGTATTTCCATATTGATTTCCACAGTTCTTGACCAGTCTGCACTCCCACCAATATTGGAGAAGTGTTTCTTTCTCCCCACAACCCCGCCAGCATTTGTGATTGATTGATTTCTTGACACCAGCCATTCTTCCTGGAGTGAAGTGGAATCTCAGTGTTGTTTTCATCTTCATCTCTCAAATGATGAGTGATGTTGAACATTTTTTCATATGTTTATTTGCTGCTTTTACTTCTTTAAGAAATGTCTGTTCATTTCAGATGCCCATTTTTTTTTGTTTATTTGGGGGGGGGAGTTGCTGTTGTCATTGTTTTTTGGTACCAGGGATCAAACTCAGGTCCCTCCGCTTGCGAGGCAGGAGGTGGAACCACTGAGCTAAATCCCTTGCCCAGATGTGTTAACTAAATTAGTGTACAGATCTGTTTAGCATAGTTCTGGATGTGGATATGGGAAGGCCCACTCTGGGTGTCAGTGGCATCACCCAAAAGCTTGCAGTCTGAATGGGATAAAAGGAAAAGGGAGGCTTGCTGCTGCTGCTTGGCATTGCCTGCCTGCCATGCCATGGACTGTTTCTCCTCGGCCATGCCCCTTTGCCATGCTGCCCTGCCTTGGAGCCAGCCCACTATAGACTGAAACCTCTACAAACTGTGAGCTAACTTCCTTTAACTTTGAGTGTTGGGGATTTTTGTCTCAGTAACACAAAAAGTAACTAAGACAGTTATTATCAAGCATTTCCTCTTCCTTCATAACCTCCTGGTATTGTTTGCTTTTTGGTAGGGCTGACATAAGTGGTCCCATCTTAATTACTTTTATATTTTTCATATTACCCTCTTGTCTTTGTGAGAGCTTTTCTGAAGACATCAGTAATCAAGGATCCTGTAGTTTGGTTTTGATTGTCCTTGTGACAGTTAACTGATTGTGTCAATTTGAGTAAGAAATGCCCAACTAGTTCAGCATAGTTCTGAGTGTGACTGAGGGGGTTTACTGAAGACAGAAGACCTATCCTAGGGAAGATTGTCACCAGAATGGTATAAAAGAGAAAAGAAGAAGGACAGCTGCTGCTTCTGTTTCTTTGGAGGAGTTCCAGCCTCCGCCTTCATCTTGGACATCATCTTCTGGCTTCTAGGGCAGACCCTTCAGCCTTCTATCACAGCCCCTTTGGCCTCCTGATATAGACTTGCATGGCATACTACACTGAGCTCCAGGCCTTTGACTGGGTCCTTCAGATGTCCAGTGAGCTCACAGACCTTTTGCACTCTTCCATAACTGACTCTGTGGGTGGCCATTGCAAGAGCCAATCTTATATATTTTGCATATTTGTATATCTTGCATTAAATCTGTTTCTCTAGTAAGCACTGACTGATATTGTCCTCATTGCTGGGATGGACCTGTCTTGGCTGTTGGTCTGATCCAGTCCCACATTAGAAGGTAAGTATTTGATGGGTGAAAGTCAGCTCCAAACCCTTTTAGCCACATTTGAGCAACAGAGAGATTTAGAAGTTGCTGCTCCTAGGCCAAGGTTGCCTATTGTCTTAGTCACTTTCTCATCACTGAGACACATTTGCAACTTAATGGAGGAGAGGTTTATTTTGGCTCACAGTTACAGCCCATGGTCAGCTGCTTCCAAGACAGAATGGCACAGCAGAGGGGCATCACAGAGGAAAAGCCGCTCACATCATGGTGGCCAGGAAGGAGAGGGAGAAGGAAGGAGTGTGAAAGGAAGCTACACCCTTCCAGGTCACGCCCCCCAGTGACACCAGGCTCCATCCCCTAATAGCATGCCAGCTATAGGGTTCCCATGACTCAGTCACTTTCCAAAAGCCTCACACATTAGCACATGAGACCTTTGGGAGACATCCTAGATCTAAACCATAATGATTGGGATCCATTACTCAGTTTAATCTAACCTGTTCTGTAGGTGAAGGCATCATAAAATATTGGACCAAACCATTTTGTTAGGAGTTGCACTTCTGCAGAATTTTAAAAGGCAATAGTTATAAAGTTTAAAAAGGGAAATATAAAACAAAACAAATAAGACCAAAACAAATTCAGCTTGTATAGTAGTTTTGAACCAAGAAACATGTTTTTTGACTAGTCATACAAATTCTAGCCAACGATACTCAAAGAAAAACAATTTTTATAGAATGAGTGTAGTTTTATCAGACAACTGTATTTAAGAGTAATTGTTAGAGGATTTTCTATGAGTCTGATTACAAATACTTTAGGAAAGAGGCAAAACTGTGGATGACAAAAGGATTAGAGCAGCCACAATAGGCTAATTTTAACAAGAGTTCTACAATTGAGCAGGAAATAGTTATTTTTATTGAATACAGAATTTTAAGATAATAAACCTGACTGACAGAACCCTACCAGGACCATCAACTTTAAAAATTTTATAAAATCTTTATGTCATTTATATCAATACCAGATATCATTTATTATTATAAAATTAATAGTTGTTCATTTAACTAGAGTTATAGATCAGATTTCACTAGAATTATAAAGTGATCATTTTAGGAATTAAAATAAATAGATGCTTAAATAAACCAGAATTCCTTTAAGACTCTGTTTTCCTAAGTAATCAAAATCCTAGTAAAGGCTGCAGAAAACACAAGAAATTATCTCTATAAAACATAATACTCTGTTTTCTAGTCTTGTTGTTTTTACTGAAAGCAGATCAATATTTTAAGAAAACTATATTGTTTTAAGCACAGAGAATTTCATTCTGATTTTACATTACCGCATCAAATTTTGATTCTTAGAAATCCCGTTAGGTAATTTTCTTAATTATAGCCAACTTAACCACACATTAAAATTTCCTTCCATAAAGACTCACCCTTCACAAATCTCTTGTGACTTGCTCACTCTGCAACTTGCTTACATCTCTTGGTTTTGCCCTTATCTTTCTTCTTTTTTCTTTAGGAGAAATGTTATTTCCTTATGCAAAATTCTTTCTCATTTAAAAACATTCTCATAACCTTTCATATCCCTTGTTTTTCTACTTGCTGGCTCCTCTCAGCCTTGCTTACTTCATTAACTTGACATTTCAAAACAATCTGTGCAGGATCTCTGCATTTAGTCAAAATTACTCTTTTTCTTAGTAACTGTCTTAATTACTTTCTCCTGTTGCTGAGACAAAATACCAGACACTTAAAGTTAAAAGGGGAAAGATTCATTGAGCTCACAGTTTGTAGAAGTTTCGGTCCATAATCCGCTGGCCCCAAGGCAGGGTGGTTTGGCAGAGAATTAGTTCTTGGTGGGCAAACTATCGCAAAACAACAAGGGAAGTCTTCTCCTTTTGTCTTATTCAAACTACTTAGGACAGGTAACACTCACACCCTTAATCCTAGTGCCCTCTGACCTAGCAGTGCACTGTGAATCAATCACTCTAGATTTAATCACCTCTGAAAAAGCCCCACCTAAAACCACAGGAGGCTTTGGGGAGACATCTAAATATAAGCCATAACAGTAGCATAATATAATTCTATGCTTTTAATAGTTTTTCAGCAAGGCACAGCTTAATTTCCTTTTGCACCCTTTGCACATGGAATTGCACATGCTAATTAGAATTTTCACTCTTAAATGATCCCACTTCTTATGAAAACCCAAGAAGGCAAAATTAAATTATTTTTCCAAGTGTCATCAATTTATGAAAGCACATTTACAAGGCCCAGGTATATTGTCTTTTGTAGACTTTAAGAAGCAAAGAGTATTTGAATTTATAGTCACTAACTGATATCTCAGTATTCCAATTTATTTAGAAAATTCTCAATGTTTTATCTTTATTACGTACCTTTGTAGAAATTTATCCCACCTATATTTACTTATTTATTCCTAGCAGTTACAATCCATGAAAATTGAGACACCAGACAACTGTGATCATTTCTTTGTTATTTCTTTGTCAAACCCCTAAAAGTTGCTCTACTTGATGCATACAAAGCCTTGGACATTGCATCTAAACATGTAACAGAGATAAATACAATCTTTTTTTTTTTTTTTTGGTACTGTGGATCAAATCTGGGACCTTGGGCTTGGGAAGCAGGAGGTGGATAAATACAATCTTGATTGTCCTGCAATCCAGGAAAAATGTATGCTAATAGTTCTGAACACATTTCTACTTTTATTTAAGTAATGAATTTAAATTAACTTATCTATCAAACATTTATCTAAAGCATGTGAACTAAATGTCACCTGGGTTAATTTGACAATGTAATATGGGAGCTCTCATTTATCAGGCAATTTGAATGGAATTCCTTGGGGAGTTTTTTCATCTGGACACATCATGTGACATGCACTCTAAGGCAGCGCACACATGCACACACATGCACAAACCAAAATCATGTAGCTTTCATGGTCAAGTTTTAGTCAGGAGACAGAGTAACATAATAGCATAAATGTACCAGCTTATAAAAGGCAAGTCTGATCCAAATTATATTCATGACAATGTGACACCAATGAGAGTCACCCAAAACAGTTCACCCAGCAGCTTGGTTTCCACACATTTCCCCTGCGTCTCTGTTTTCCTTTTCTCTAGTCTCAAATGAGTGCAGGGCCTAGCTGCACTTCAGCCAGGACTGCCTGGAGTGACAGCCTCCATGCAGTCTTGAGTGACAAATTATCTTAATGTGGACAGCAGAAAAGCCAAACCTAGATAGAGGGCAAGAAGTCTTTGCACATTAACCCTGACTGCAGTTTGAGAATCATCTCAGAGGTGTTTGTTACATGAGGCGTGCCAATCAAGGATATTAACGCAAGCACACAGAACCTCATAGTGAATTTGCAGAAAAAGGCCATGAACTGGTATCAATGAACTTGATAATTTTTTGTAAACAATGATGGAGAAATCCCTGCCAAAAAATGGAGTGGCTGCAGGCATTCCTGCCAAAAGACTGTTTCTAGGAACTCCAGGGCGGTTTAACTTGGTGAGGTAAAATTGTGTTCTTCACGATGCTGTCACTTGGACCCATTCTCAGCAGATTTTCTCACCCCAAGAGCCTTGGAGCCAACTAGTATTTCAAAAGAAAGATTTTCATTTTCCTTTTTATGAGCTTATAAACCAGTACTACAAAACAAAACAAAACAAAAAACAAAAACAAAAAACAAAACTAAACTAAAAAAACCAATCACTAGGACCACTAATAATCGATCAATTAGAGGATATTTAAATATAATGATCCTCAAAATACAGTCTTTAGTCTGCTTGGGAGAAGAACATAGATAGGAACTTTATTAAACATTATATCAAATACACGTTGAAGCTCTAGAGGCAACTACTAAACTATTAGTAACTAATGAACCACTAAAGTACTCACTTTTAACCCATTAGAAGAAAAATAAAAGGAATGAGGAAAGATTCAGAATGCTAAAAAGAAGCTGGAAAAAGTAGAAAAGTGAAAAAAATATAAACAGAAAACAAAATGTAAGTGATAACAATATTCAATAAAATATATATACATTCAGATTAGACTCAAATTCAGCCATAGTACTTTTTTTTTCTATCTAGCAGAAAACAAGTACTTTATTTTTTTGCCTTCATTTTATAACCCTTAAAGTTCCTTAATTCAACTAGGGCAAACAATACTTACACAAAGCCACCAGAAGGATCATTTAAAGAGCTGGATGTAGAAAATGTTATTGCAGTATACTACAAATATGGAACCTTTTTATATGAGCTACAAAAAGCAGCATTTGCCTTTATAGAGTTGAGAGCAATTTTTACATTAAAAAATTCTATAAATGAAGAAGGGAACACCAACACAACAGAAGATATGCCCATCACAGGCGCCCGCCCTGGGAAGCGCACAGGCAGTGGTCACTGACTGGGCAGGAGGACTGTCCCCCGGGGCCACGCGGAGGCCTCTTCTGGGCGCGGGACTGGGTCACATCTGGTTCCAGGTCAGATTTCCTTCCCATCTCACCTGGGCAATGTGTCACTGAGGACAGGGAAGACACTACCCACAGGCTGCGGGGTGGGAGCAGCAGGGCATCGGGAACGCAGGAGTGGATGGTGTGGGACCTTTCGGGGGCCAGAGACAAGGAGAGTGTCTTGAGACCAGAAGAGGGGAGGAGCGCGGGATAGAAAATAGAGGTAAGAGGGGACCATGTGGAGGTGACTACCTGGAGGTGCAGGCAGCACTGACAGGAGCTCCCTGGCCCAGGGACACAGGAGAGGACAGCAAAAGGAGGAAGGGGATCCCTGATAGTAAACCCAAAGCCAGCCTCACTCCCAGCCCATCCCTGTGAGCCAAATCTCGACTCTTTGGCTCCCAGACACTGGACCCTGCACGCCCAGTGTGCACAGGCTGGCACTCTTGGCTGCAAACCCCGAGGGAGGAACCGCGGGGCGCCTGCCCTAGCTAGGGAGACTCCCACGCCCTGATTTCTGTGGCTTGACTGGGGGGGCGGTGTTGCTGGTGCTGCTGGTGGAGGTGCAGGGCGGTGGCAGCTGCCACTGCAGGCCCAGGAGCGAGCAGGGTGGGGCAGAGGGCAGCGTGCAGGACAGTATGGAAGGTGAAGGGCCTGGGGTGGATGGCAGAGGCGGGGATGATGTGGATGGGGTGACTGGCAAGGAAGGTGGCTGGGTGGGCAGGGATGATGTGAGTGAGGTGCGACAGGGAGATGGGCGTCAGGTGGGGCTGCGGGTGGGCATAGGGGTGGATGCCAATGGTGGCGGTGGCAGCCAGGTGGTGCTGCAGGATGGCGTGCTGTACCCTGGTAATGGAGGTGGTTTAGGTAGTGGGCAGATGCTGCAGGTGGGTGGGCTGCAGGGCAGAAGTGGCGGGGGGCAAGAGCAGCCGAGGCAGAGAAGGCCTTCACTTGCTTGGCCAGCAGCTGTTGTTGGATGTGCTGCGGCGCGGCCTGCTGGAGCTTGCTGGACTTCTCCATCTCCTCAGGCTTGAAGGTGATGGGCTGGCTCTCCAGGGGGGCCAGCAAGGCGACCTCCGTCCCCTCCTGGACTCCATGCGGGTCTTGGACAATCTCCCAAGGGGAGGGCCGAGGCCCGAGGCCCGCAGGCTCCCTTACCTGAGGAGCTGGAACACTGGACTGTACGCTTTCCTCCTGGTCAGCTCTGTGGGTAGTGTGAGGCCCACGACTGCACAGGCACCTGCCCCAGAAAGTGGGTGTCGCCATTGGCAGAGAGGGCGGGGCCTGCAGGCAGTGGGCCTGTCAGTTGGAGTCGGGCCTGTCAGTTGGAGTCTGGCCTTGATCGGCCCAAGGTCCAGTTACCAGACATGGATGGGGGGTTAGTCACTGTGGAGGAGTGCAGGGCTGAGGCACTGGGACAGAGGGGAGCTGAACTGAACTGGGTTTTAGGAGTGGAAGGGCTGCATCTGCAGAGGGGCCCTGGGCTGGAGGTGTGGCGAAGTTCCACCTGGCCCGGCTAGGCCCCGCCCCTTCCGCCAAATTGCCCCCCCCCCCGCGCCACATCTGCACACATGCGCAAGCAGTCACGTAGTGTACGCTTCCCACCCCGTGCGTGCCTCAGTCCATGTTCCAGCTGTGACGAAGGTAAGGAGCGGCCTTCGGGCTCGGGCCCTGAGAGATGGTTCTCTGGGGCCTGAGGCCTGAGGACGGGCCATGTTCGGCCTCCTCTCCGCCCCAATGACCCCGCCGCTGCCCCACTCTCGAACTCCCTTGGTCCGGTGGGGCCTTCCCCTCTCTCCCGTGACCCAGCCTGGCCCCTCCCCTCCTCCCCACTGCCCCCCCACCCCCCACATCCTTCTACAGGTCTCTTCTCCCCTACCCCTCCCTTCCTCTCTTCCTGTCCCCTCTTCTCCCTCCTCTTCCTCCCCACCCCGCCCGCTGCCTCTCCATCTCCTAAGATCTGTTCTGCCCGCCCAACCTTCTTTCCCTTGGGACCGGTGTTGGGTGGAGGCTGTGTGTGTTTCTGTAGTGTGCAAACCATAATGAAGTGTAATCTTTTCCTCCTGCTAAACCTCCAGAGCATCAGGTTGCAGCCCTGCCTTTGTCCTCGGTGGTTTGGGGCCCGAGGACTCACCCACTGCCCTCACCACTCCAGACCACCACCTTCTGGGATGCCAGACACTTAGCACCAGAGGCTCCTACCTGGGACATCCGGCTGCCACACTCCGTGACACGAGGCTGCTGCCTAGGACTCCGCACGTCCACCCAGGATGCCCAGCTGACCATGCCCAAGGCCTTCCTGCAGCTTGACCGGCAGAACTAACGGGGCCCAGCAGGTAAGGAGGTCTACAGAAGTGAGGAGAAGCATCACCATCGACTGGGGGAAAGGGGAGGGCCGGCTGGGCAGAGGTTACCCAATGCACCAGAAAACCAGGGTCGGATATATATAGTGTCATTGTTGAAATTGTGGATGTTGAGGTTTGTGTTACTGTTTGGCATCCGGTTCGGAACGGTTAGGTGATTGATAGTGTTGTGTCAAGAAAGCCATTGGCTTTTCAAAGAGATACTGCAGTCCTCAGACCATTTTCCCTTTCACCACTTACCCTGCCTGGGAGAAATAGTCACTGTCTATTTAAATGCAGTTTTTGGTATCTTCAACTCATTCTGGGACCGTTTCTTTGCCGTTTGTTTGTTTGTTTTTTGTACCGGGGATGGAACTGCTGGGGACATTGTGCTTGGGAGGCAGGCGGTGGCACCACTGAGCTAAATCCCTGGCCCCTGGGACTGTTTCGTCTTGGCACATCCTTGGCAGATACAGAGGACACACATTTTTTGCTTGATTATCCATTTTCAGTTCTTTGGCTTATCTACCTAGGCATTACTAGTAAGTGAAACGTCTTTCCTTCTTGTTGAGAAAGTACCACACTGTTTCCTACACGGGCCGCCACAGGTGTTAGCTTGCACGCTTCTGATGAAAGGTGCTCTAGTCGGAATGTTGGGGAACCTCACCCGTGCATAGAGCTTGTTTCCTTCCTGATTGTGATGTGTGAAGCGCCTGTTTCTGTGTTCATGTGCGAGGGTGGAGGGAGTCCTGTGACATTCCTAGAGGAATCAGGTCATTTTCTCAGTTGTCCGGTTTCAGTTCCCACATTCGGTGAGGCGACTGTCAGCAGAACCACAGTTCTTCCCAGGAGAGGGTTCATAACATCAGGCTTTGTGATCTCCTTCCCTTGGCTGTGCAGCAACAGTCTGATCCCTGTGTGCTCACAGCACTCTTTGCCCTTTCCCACGCTGCATCAACTCCCTTTTCATGACCAGCTACTGTAGGTCAACAAATCCTACCTTTTTTTTTCCAGTTGTCTGTTCAGAGCTTTGCCTCCACCAGTGAAGCATCCCCGTATTCTTTGTGGAAGGTGGGCTGAACAGCAGTCTGTGGCCACCACTTTGGCCTTGCTCCCACCTGCCGCAGTTTCCCAAAAACCTCCCCATGGATTCTGTGAGCCAGGTCACTGAGGTGGGTGTGCATGGGTCTCTGTGCCCCAGTGCCGCCGCCTGCACTCCCACCCTCATGCCTGTGGGATCCCTGTCCTCTGCATGGCTCCTGCTTCTTCCTGGATGTGCTCCTTCCAGTTACGCTCTCCCGTTCCCCCCCCACACACCCCCGGGCCCTTCTGCTCTGGGTCTCTTCAGCCCAACACTTCAGTTCGCACCGGCCTCCTGCATTCATGCTCTTCCACACTCACCCCCCTTTGGTACACAGGGCAGCCACGGGTTTTTCAGATCCCAGTCCTCCCCTATGCCCTGCTTGTCCCTTTCTGTCACAGCCTCAGTCATCTCCTGAGCCCCGAGCACGAGCTCTGTGCACAATGCATGTATGTTTTCCAAATTCCACCCACCGACTGCATCTGCCTGCATGTTTGCTCCCCAGTTCCACACTGGGAAGTCAGTTCCTCTGGTCAGGGCCATCTCTATTCTGACCCTGATGGCGTTCACGTTGGAAGGGGAGTAGCAAAGCTGACAAACCCAGACAGAGGGAGGAAGAGTGTCATGTAGCAGGTATTAGAAGGTAACATTCCAGGACTGGATCTTAAGACCTGGAAGTCACTGAAAAAAGACAGAGTCTTCACAGACACACAGGGCAGCCAGACTCTTGATTGGGGCTTCAACGGAAGGGATCTAGAATTGACTATGAAAAGGGGGGGACTGGGTGCTCACAGAACTAAGAGAATAGTAAGCTTTTATGGATTTGCTGGGTGGGGGGGTCAAGTCCAGCAATTTCCGATGCAGGAGTACAGTTCCAGAAAATGTTTCTTGTGTTACAGGTGGTGCGTGGGGTGGTCACGAACAACTCGTCCGTGAGGTGGTTGAACTTAGGGTTATGATCCTAGGTATTTTTGTGGTATCAGTTGTAATGTGACCTTTCTTTTCTGATGAGATTCAAAAACTGTTTTATTCCTAGTGAGCCCAGCTAATGTTTTGTCAGTTTCATCTTTTAAAAAATAACTCAGCTTTGTTGATCTTTCCTGTTTTTCTATTCTGTCATTTATTTTCTTCTCTGATTCTTTATTTCCTTCCTCCTACTAACTTTGGGCTTAGTTTGTTGTTCTCTTCCTATTTTTTTGAGATGTAAATTTAGGTGGTTTGAGGTCTTGTTTCTTATGGTAAGCTTTTACTGATATAAACTTCCTTTTCTTAGTAGTACATTGTAGTATTCCATTAGTCTTGGTTTGTTGTGTTTCCATTTTTGTTTGTCCTAAGTTGTTGTGATAAAGAAATAATGCACAACAGGGCAGGCCTTTGTCTGTTGCCCCCCCCCCCAATGTTTTTCCATAGGATGTTCTGTTCAAGCAGTGTAACTGTTTGTACTTCAGGATGCTTATACCTAAGGTTTCAAGAATGTTCTGTTAACTCTGCCCATCTGCCTCAATGAGCATGTTCACCCAGTAGGTGGGCCCACCCCCTACCCCAGAGATCTCTATGTAAGGTTGCTTGCATTACCATTCAGGGCTTTAGCCTTCAGAGTATGAACTCCTCTGAGTCCTCTAGCATAATAAAAAATCCCTCCATCTTTCTGAGCACTGCTTGACTTCTTCGCCACCAGAGACGTTCAGATAGCTAACATTGGTTGTAACACAGAGCTATAAAACTTGGATGTGAGGCTGAGCTGTCGCACTTTGCTGTAACAGTTGTTTTTTTTAATATCTTTCGGATTTCTTTCTTTGACCCATTTTCGGCTTAGGAAATGGTGTTTAATATCTACATATTCGTGCACATTTTAGTTTTTCTCCTACAGCTGATTTCTTGGGTAATACCACTGTAGTCAGAAAATATTCTTACAGTGATTTCAGTCTTCTCAAATTTACTAAGAATTGTTTTGTGACCTAATATGTCCTCCATCCAGAAGAGTGTTTTGTGTGCACTTTTCCTCTTGTACTTTTCAATGGCATGTTCTGGACATATCTTTTGCAGTATAAATTCAAGTCTTTATTGATTACTATCAGGATGATCTATCTGTTGTTAAAAGTAGGGGATTAGGGCCAGGGATTTAGCTTAGTGGTTTTGTCACCTGCTGCGCAAGCACAGGGACCTGAGTTTGATTCCCGGTACCAAAAAAAAAAGTAGGCGATTAAAAGTTAATGTTTTTGTATTGCTGTTTATGTCTCTCTTCAGATCTATTAATATTTTTTCATGTATTTAGGTGTTCCAATCTTGAGTGTATATATGTATTTGCATTTTTTATGTTCTCTTAATAAATTGACTCATTTACCATTATCCAATGAATTTGACTCAGAGCAGAAAAAACTTTAAAGTTCCTTTTGCCGGATAGAAGTAGATGAAGTTGCTGACTTACAAACAAGTTCATTCTCAGAGAATGTTTGTAAATCAGATTCATTCCTAAGTCTGACAAAGTGAGTCTTATACAATACACCTGCAAAAGTTTGCAACTTGAATGTTTGTAATTTGGGGACTTACTGTATACCTAGGTGTGCTGTTTTTTGGTTTCTATTTGCATAAAATAGCTACTTCCATCCATTGACTTCCCATCTCTGAGTGTCCTTAAAGCGTTTGCAATCTTTTTTTTTTTTTTTTTTTTTTGATACCAGGGATCAAACTCGGGTCCTTGTGCTTGTGCAGCAGGCAATGAAACCACTGTGCTAAATCCCAGGCCCCTTAAAGCTTTTGTATCTTGAAGGTAGCAGCAGTTTTTTTTGTTTTGTTTTGTTTTGCACTCAGCCTTTGTGTGTCTTAGAATTGAAGGATTTAATAAATTTACATTCCAGTTAATTATGGATATGTGTGGGTTTATTATGGTTATTCTCTTAATTGTGTTATTTATTTATTTATTTATTTGCTGATTTATAGTTCCTTTGTTTCTGTATTGGTCATTTGCTGTGTTTGTGATTTGTTTTTCTTTTTAAAAATTTTTTATTGGGCCAGGCATTTAGCTCAGTGGTTCTGCCGCCTGCCTCGAAAGCTCAAGGTCCTGAGTTTGATCCCCGGTACCAAAAAAAAAATTTTGATTGGTACATTTTACATATGTGTAATGATGACATTCAACATAGGGAATTTGTACCTGTACATGATATAGCTTTCTTCTTTTTTTCCCATTCCTTTCCCCTCCCTTCCTCCCCTCTTCCCCTCTTTTTTTTTTTTTTTTTTTTTTTTTTTTTTTTGTGGTACCAGGGATCAAACTCTGGTCCTTGCAGTTGTGAGGCAGGCAGGGGAAACACTGAACTAAATCCCTGGCCCTTCCCCTCCTTATTTACAAAAGCTTTTGTTTCCATTCTTTCTTTCTATTCTTTTTTTCTTGTTCCTTTTTTTCCTTTTCTCTTCCCGGTCCCTTGTTCCTCTTCTCACTTGAACACTTTCTTCCCATTTCCCTATATCTATTACAGATTTATTTACAGTTTTGGTTTCTCATGCCAGAGAAAGAATGGAATGTTTAAACATGTGTGTCTGATGGATTTCACTTGAGTATGGTTTCAAGATACATCCTTTTATCTAGAAATGTCTCAAGCTCATCCTTCTTTATTGCACAGTATCATCCCATTGTATAAAAAAAACCCCACATCTTTTTTTATCCACTTATCAGTTGATGGGCATGTGGGCTGTTCCCAAGATTTAGCTATTACGAACTGTTCTGCTATAAACATGTGTGCCTATATCACTGTGGTATGATGCTTTTAATTCTTTAAGGAAGATACCAAGAAGGGGGCTAGGTGGTTAAATGGAACCTCTAGTTTTATTTTTTGAGGAATCTCCACACTGATTTCCATAGTGGTTGTACCAGTCTGCACTCCCACCAACAGTGGATAAGGGTTCCTTTTCCCCACAGCTCCACCAGCATTTGTTATTGGTTGATTTCTTGATAACAGCCATTTTTTCTGGAGTGAGATGGAATCTCAGTGTTGTTTTAATTTGCATCTCTTGAATGAACAGTGATGTTGAGCATGTTTCCATATATTTATTTACCATTTCTACTTGTTCATCTGAGAAGTGTCTATTCATTTTAGATGGTCTTTTTTGGATTGGGTCTTTAAATTTAGGGGGTCTGATTTTTTTAAGTTCTTTATATATTCTAGATATTAGTCCTTTGAGGAACAGCTGGCAAAATTTTTTATCACAGTGTGAGTTGTCTCTTCATGCTGTTGGTGGTTTCTTTTGCTATGCAAAAACTTTTTAATAATATGAGATCTGGGTTGTTGATTCTTTGTCGTATTTCCTGTGCAATCAGGGTTTTGTTCATAAAGTCTTTGCCTACACCAATGTCTTCAAGAGTTCTACCTACTCTGTCTTCCAGTAGATTTAGTGTTTCTATTTTAATATTAAGGTGTTTGATCCAATTAGATTTTAGTTTAGCGATGGTGAAAGATACAGGTCTAGTTTTAATCTTTGGCATGTGGAAAGGCAGTTTTTCTGCACCATTTATTAAAGAGGTTATCATTCTTCCAGTGAAAGTGTATGACTCCTTTGTCAAAGACAGGGTGGCTGAGTGTGTTTGGAGTTGTTTCTGGATCGTCTAATCTGTTCCATTGATCCTTTAGCCTGCTTTTTTTGGCCAGTACCGTGCTGTTTTTATCACAGTAGCTTTGTAGTACAATTTCAAGTCAGGGATTGTGATGCCCCTGCCTTGCCTTAATTGCCCAGAAATACTTTTGCTACTCTAGGTATCTTCCGGTTCCAAGCAAATTTTAGGATTGTTCCTCTAATTCTTTGAAATATGCTATTGGTATTTTATTTTACTTTTGGTACAGGGGATCGAATGCAGGACCTTGTGCTTGCAAGGCAGGTGCTGTGCCACTGAGCTAAATCCCTGGCCAGATATTGGTATTTTGATTGGGATTGCATTATATCTGTATGACAGTTGTGGAAGTATGGCTGTTTTCACTATATTGGTTCTTCCTACCCAAGAACAAGGGATATCTTTCCATTTTCTGATATCCTCTTTGATCTCCTTTTTCAGAGTGCTGTAGTTTTCAATATAAAGGTCTTTCACTTCCTTTGTTAGATTGATTCTTACGTATTTCACTTTTTTGGATGTATTGTGAAAGGTGTGATTTCCACAATTTCTCTCTCAGTGAGTTTGTTATTTGTGTAAGGAATGCTATTGATTTTTAAGTGTTGACCTTCTATCCAGCTATGTTACTGTATTTGGTTATTAAATCTAGAAGTCTTTTGGTGGCATTTTTGGGGTCTTCTATGTAGAGTATCATGTCATCTGCAAACAATGACAGTTTAAGTTCTTCCTTTCCTTTCTTTATTCCTTTTATTTCCCTTGTCTAATTGCTCTGGCTAATGTTTCCAGAACTATATTGAATAAGAGTGGTGACATGCCGGGGATTTAGCTCAGTGGTTCTGCTGCCTGCCTTGCAGGCACAAGGACCCAAGTTTGATCACCAGTACCACAAAAAACAAAAGAAAAGAAAAGAAAAGAAAAAAGAGTGGTGACAGTGGACATCCTTGTCTTGTTCCTGATTTTAGAGTGAAAGTTTTCCGTTTTTGTCCATTTAGTATGATGTTGGCTGTTGGTTTGTCATAGATGGCTTTTATCAGATTGAGATAAAGACTATCTATTCCAGTTTTCTGTAGGGTGTTGGACTTTGTCAAATGCTTTTTCTGCATCTATTGGTTTTTCTTGGCTGTGTTTTATATGGGGTATTACAGTTATTGAGTTGTGCATGTTGAACCATCCCTGCATCTTTGAGATGAATCCTGCTTGGTCATGTTGTATAATTTTCTTGATGATTTGCAGCATTCTGTTTGCCTGTATCTTATTAAGGATTTTTGTGTCTACGTTCCTTAGGGAGATTGGCCGGTAGTTGTCTTTTTTTTTGGTTGAATCCTTCTCTGGTTTTGGAGTTAAGGAAATGCTTGCTTCCAGGAATGAATTGGAAGCATTGCTTCCTTCTCAATTTCATTAAAGAGTTTCGGAAGTAGCAGCATTAGGTCTTCTCTACATTTCTTGAAGAATTCAGCAGTGAATCTTTCAGGACCTAGACTTTTCTTTGTGGGTAGATTTTAGTATATGTGCTGCCGAAGTGAGCACTGTTGGTAGATTTTAAATTATATCTTCAATTTCATTGGCTGATATTGGATTGTTTAAAATTTTTATATCATCTTCGCAATTCATACAAATCTAGGATTATGTCCATTTTTTCTCAATTTTCCATCTTATTAGAGTACAGGTTCTCGAAGTAGGTACTGATGATCCTCTGGATTTCTGCGGGATTTGTTGTGATTTCAACCTTATCATTCCTAATTGCATGGATTTGAGTCTTTTTTTCCTTTTCTTTTATAAGGTTGGCTAAGGGTTTGTATATTTTGTTTTATCCTTCAAAGAACCAACTCTTTGATTCATGGATTCTTTGTATTTTTTTAGTCACAATTTCATTAATTTCTGCTCTGATATTTATAATTTCCTACCTTTGGGTTTGGATTGCTTTTCTCAGACCTTGGGGAGCATCATTAGCTTATTTATTTGAGTTCCCTCTGTTTTCCTGATGTGGAAATTCACCTCTATACACTTCCCTCTTCAGACTGCTTTCATTATGTTCCATAGGTTCCAATATGTCATACTATCATTATTGTTTGATTATAGTAACTACTTCTTCATTAATTTCATCTGTGACCCTTTGATCACTCAAGATCATTATTCAGTTTCCATATGTGTGCATAATTTCTGTTGTCTTTTGCCATTGCTTTCTAGTTTCATTATGATCTAATAATATAGATGGGGTAATTTTGATTCTTTTGCATTTATTTCTGCATGCTTTATGGGTTAGTATGTGGGCTGTTTTGGAGAAAGTCCCATGTGCTGCTGAGAAGAATGTGCATTTTGTTGGTTTTGGAAGGAATACCCTGTAGACATCTATTAAGTCTATTTGTTCGAAGGTTTGATTCAACTCTTTGACTTTTTTTGTTGATTTTTTATGGTCTAGTTGATTAAAAAGGTGAGCAGGTCCCAGCCCCCAGCGGAAGCCCCCAGCCTCCATCCCAGGCTCCTAGGGCAGTGAAGCTCAGCCAGTGCAAGCACCCGGAATGAAGCTTCCCTGCTACCATCCCAAGCTCCTAGGCCCAAGAATGTGAGATGGTCTCAGCACCTGGAGGGAAGCTCCCCAGCCTCCATCCCAGGCTCCTAGGGCAGTGAAGCTCAGCTGGTCCCAGCATCGGGAAGGAAGCTCCCCACCTCCATCCTAGGCTCCTAGGGCAGTGAAGCACAGCTGGTCGTAGCACCTGGAAGGAAGTTCCGCGGCTGCCATCCCTGGCTCCTAGGGTCAAGAAGGTGAGCTGGTCCCAGCACCAGAAGGGAAGCTCCTCTCCTCCATCCCAGGATCCTAGGACAGTGAAGCCCAGCTGGTCCCAGCATGAGAAAGGAAGCTCCCCGCCTGCATCCCAGACTCCTAGGGCAGTGAAGCTCAGCCGTTTCCCGCACCCAGAAGGAAGCTGCCTAGCCTCCATGCCAGGCTGCTGGGGTAGTGAAGCTCACCCAGTCCCACCACCAGGAAGGAAGCTCCCCAACTGCCATCCCAGGCTCCTAGGGCCAAGAAAGTGAGCCGCGTCCCAGCACCCGGTAGAAAGCTCCCCACCTCTATATCCAGGCTCCTAGGGCAGTGAAACTCAGCTGGCCCCAGCACCCGGAAGGAAGCTACCCCACTGCCAACCCAGGCTCCTAGGGCCAAGAAGGTGAGCCGGTCCCAGCCCCAGAAGGGAAGCTCCTGCGATGCCGTCCCAAGCTCCTAGGTCCAAGAAAGTAAGCAGGTCCTAGCACCGGGAGGGAAGCTCCCCAGCCTCCATTCCAGGCTCCTAGGGCAGTGAAGCCCAGCTTGTCCAAGGAACAGGAAGGAATCTCCCCCACTACATCCCAGGCTCCTAGGGCCAAGAAGGTGAGCAGGTCCCAGCAAGCGAGTGAAGCTCCTAGTCTCCACCCCAGGCTCCTAGGGCAGTGAAGCCTCACTGGTCCCAGCATCGGCAAGGAAGCTCGCCGCCTCCATCCTAGGCTCCAATTCATGTTCCTGACGTTTGGAGTGTGTCTCTGGTGTTTAGGGTTAGAGGTACCCGAAAATGATTTCTGGGCAGTAGGGTTTGTGTCACAGCAGTTCGGTTTCGGGTTGGTGATGGCACGTGGATCAAGGACCGGTCATTGGAATGTGAGTAGGATTGTTGGAGTTAGGATCATTGTTAGGTAAAAGATAGTGTTCTGTTACCTGTCCCTGAACATTTCAGTGTGTCTGTGAGGGTTAGTGTTAGGGCTACCATTCCAGCTAGGGTTTAGGGGTAGGGTCGGGGTGATAGATAGCTTGAAATTGAAATGCCTGTGTCTTCAAGTGTGGGGTAGCAAGTCATTAATGTGTAAGTACATGGTGAGGATTGGGGAAAATGTAGAATTCAAGCACCTCGGTGTTGGAATTTGGTCCTGCTCCTTAGGGTTATGTTTAGGCCTAGGTTCCGGTTTAGGGTTCGAAGATATGTTCCTGAGGTTTGGAGTGTGTCTGTGATGTTTAGAGAAAGGGTTCTTCTTTTGGTAAGTGTCATGGATAGTGCTGAAATAGCGGCACCTGAACATGACTTCTGGGCATTACGGTTTGTGTCAGAATTCGGTTTAGGATTCGGGATCTCACGTGGATCAAGTACTTGGTTATTGGAGTGTGAGTAGTATTGTTAGAGTTAGCCTCAGTGTTAAGTAAGGGGTAGTGTTTTTTTTTCCATGTTTCTGGCCATTGCAGTGTGGCTCTGATGGGTGTGTGTTGTGTTCCAGTTTTAGCTAGGGTTAGGGTTTGGGTTGGGGTGATAGGTAGCATTGAAATTGCAATGCCTGTGTCTTCAAGTGTGGGTTTGAAAGTGAGTATTAGCGTAAGTTCGTGGTGAGGGTTTGGTGTAATGTAGAATTTCAAGACGAGTCCTTGAGGAGACAGAGGAGGCAGCGAGAAGGCCGGAGCACCTGCAGCTGGCCCATGGAGGTGGCGCCCAGCAAAGATGCAGACTGCTGCACCACAACTCCAGGGCTCCTCTCCTGGACTCTCGGGCCCCCGCACCCCGCGCGCCTGCGTGCGCCCTGACCGCGTTAGCGGGGAAGCCGTCTGTCCGTGGGAGCACGGGACCTTTTGCCCAGCGTCTCCGAGCTGAGAGCGCGCTGGCTGCGCGGCAGGCAGCTGCGACGTGGGCGGAAACGGAGGGAGGGGAGCTGAGCTGGCGTGTTGAGTAGGAGCCGCACGGGGCGCCAGCTTGCTTCTCTGTGCCTCAGCGGTGTCCTCTCCTAGGTCGGTGGTGTGAGCGCAGGAGTCCGTGCGGGGAGGGGGGCCGCCCTCTGGGAAGCCGCACTGCGGTCGCCCCCGCTGTTGCCCAGCTGCTCCATAGCGGCCCGGGTCCTGTCCCCGTTGGGCGGGAGAGATATCCTACCCGCCTGGCCGGCGCTGCGAGCCGAGCGGTCTGTGCTGCAGGCGGCCGCCCCCTCCTCTCGGGCCCCGCGGGCGGGGGTGGCGCAGGAGCCCGAGA
>NW_028258229.1:0-32010 GCF_053883595.1 Heterocephalus glaber | reverse complement strand
AACGCTGTTTCAGTTAATGGTACTCAGGTCCCAATACCAGCCAATACCTATTGATTTGACAGAATTAACCCCCAGAGGCCCATGATTGGCCCTCTATAACACCATGAGAGGGGGGAATGTGGAGCCAGAGTGACTCCATTTTTGGAGCTGTCTCCTTTGTTCTCTCAAATTTGTGCTTATCCACTCAAAATTCCTAAGTTTATTACCCAGCCATCTGTGTACTCAGGAAGGACATTCCGGACACACTATCTATAGGGTAAGCAGTTAATGGCTAACTGCCCACAAAAGATAGATGTGACCATTAGTCAGTGGATCTGCTAACCATCAGCTTATGACAGTCGACCACTAACCTTTGCCCCCTTCTCCCTTGCAAAAATCTATACGTAACCCCCTTAACCCCCCCTAAGCCTAACCAATCAAAACCCTACACTTCATATGTATTTAGTATTAACCAATCACCTGGCTACTAACAACCAAAGCTTGTTGTATACTCAATAAAAACCCTGCTAGTTTCGAGGCTCGGGGCTCTCAATCTCGATCCGCTGCGTCGGTGACAATTGAGAGTCCCTGCTTAAGCTTAAATAAACGACCCTCGTGTGCTTACATCGGAAACGGTCTCCTGGTGGTCTTTGGGACATCGCGATCTGGGCACAACAGAATTACTCTGTTCATGCTGTGTCAAAGAACTACTAAAGTATTTATATACATACTGCATGCAACACCTGTCTTAAACACACATTGTTTTCCTTTTTATTTTCATCCACAGTGGAAAGTATAAAATTTCTTATTATAAGAACATGAAAGGAATAAAAACATACAGATAGGTAATTTCTAATAGTGATAAAGATTACAATGTTTTGGAGAAGCACAGTCTCCAACATAAAAACCATAACATTAAAAAAGCAATTTCTTTTCTTCATCCACTATTTTTCTGTATTTCCAAGACTTACATGGCTAGAAATTTCCATTAGTTTTTCTTCCAATGTTTTGCCTCAATCTGTGCCTTGATGTAAAAATAAAACTAATATAGTATTTATATACATATAAGTAAATAGATTCTGGATTTTTAATGAATAAAGTAATTGACACTCAGGAATGATCCCAAAGAATGTATGATTATAATGAGGCTTTAATAATATTTCAGATTCAAACATTATTTTCCTAAGAATAAAAACACCACTCATATACATGATCTAAATTTATTTGCATTAGTTTGAACTTTAAAGTAATTTGAAAATAAATTTTAATTCAACTTTAAATATGTTTATATGAAAAAAGGCATTTATACTCTATATTTTTTGAAAGACAAACATCGGCTGCAAAAAAGCTAAGACTTTACTTGTACTAATTGTGTTTAAGTTGCCATTCATTTTCTTGCAATTTAATAGTTTATGATGAAAGTTATAACAAACACATTCCTTAAAGTGTTACAAAGATAATTAGGATTTGATAAATGTCAGTGCGTTTTCCATCTGAACAAGGTTATGCTGAAGCTTAAAATAAATTGTACATTTATGAATTAAACTGCGTAAAACGAAGTAGGTAAGAAGTTCTTTAAAATAAAGAACGAATGCATAAATAAATTGTTTTTATTTGATATCTTGATATATATATGAGACAAGTTGGAGATTGAGACAAAATGATACATTTACACAGGGACGTACATGCGCTACACTTCATAGCAGGCGTATGCTTCTGGGTCAGAGCTTGGCCCAGAATAAGGGTTAAAGGGCTGCCAGGTGGAGCCTAAAGTACTGCAGAGCAGGGTTTCAATTGTAAGTGCTACCATGGGGCTCATAGTAACCTTCATTGTTGAAAAGTCACCAGCTGGATCAAGATTTGTAAACACATTAGAAGCAAGTTTTCTAGTTGTCAGTGCTTGAGGCAAAAGATTGTAAGAAGTGAACATCTGCCTCCTTAGAGAAAAGAGATCAGCTCTGGAGAATTCGGTGACAAATCTGTCGCTGACGGGAGGGTTGATAAGGGTCACACAGAGGAGGATCTTACAATGTAGCATTAAAGTCAAAGGGAAATGAAACTAAATTTTGAATATTGCAAGGGTTATATGTTTAAAGGCAACTAATATAAAAATAATTCTTATAGCATGTGTTTAAGAAAAGGTACAGTTTTGTCACTATTAGTTTAGGCAGAATGCAAGATATTGTTAGGTACATCTAGGTATGTTTCTAGTATGTTCAAATATGACTTTAAATAATTAATTTATCATTTCTGGCCTAAAAGTTCAACTCAATATTCTTTGTGCTGTGTCAAAAATGTTTGTTTTTCTACTTAATGGAAGGACAAGATTCTAAAGGCAGAACTTTTTAAAGTATATATTATATGTACTATGCTATTTTCAGAGGCGTTCCCCTCATCCATAAACACCTGAAAGAGTAGTCATTAGTTTGGCATGGGGGTCAACAAACACACAGCATTTTAGGCAACTAACCTCATGTAGATCACACAAGTTTTTCTTTATGTATTGCCAAATTCATGCCCTAAAAGAAGAGCATGAAAATGTATATTCAAGTGAGAATAAAGTGTAAGAGTTCCTATGGAGCAAGTCAGAAATAATATGCAAAGTCAGAGCAGAGAGCGGGACATATGTTGGTTAATGAAACTGAGAAATGCTAAAAGCTAAAATTAATGAAAGATGGAACAACTGCTACCACATGGTTGGTCAGTTTTATTCTATGAGCCACTGATTAACAATAAAGAGTGTGCTAAAGGGACCTTGCTGAACATTTTTTTTTGTCAAGAACACTATATTCCACCTACATTAAGCAGAAGTTATTTTTGTGACAAAATGTTCCATCAGCACTGATGAGGTGCTGAGTGTCTATATTGCTGGTATCCAATAAATGCTTAATAATAGTAATGATATCATAGATAACATGTAGTTTAAGGAATAAAATTGGCCTTCGTGTATTTGTCTCTTCTCTAAAGAATAAAATGTCTTCCTTGGCTTGTTTTCATATGATATGTGAACATTTTCCCATTAATGTGAGGGTAGCCCTACTTTGATAAATGCTTCTGGTGAACTTAGGAAGACAATAAATAGACTAGGCCATAATCACTTCAGTTGCACTCATGGAAAGAAACACAGGATCCTCAAACATTTTATCATCATGTCTAATGTACTTAGTTGGTTTTTATGGACATTCTTTTAGTCCTTGATGCTAGATGAAATATTTGCTACCCTGAATCATGAGGCTAATTTCAGATTATAAGAGAGAGCAATGGAATAGAACAAATTATATGTAGTAGTATTACTGCTTTGATAAACACATTTTAAAATAAAGATATGACAATAATCTGTAAAATAGTGAAATGATGTCAATTAGAAACCTGAGAAGTTGAATATATTACATGTAAATGTAGAAGGTAGGTAGTGATAAAATTAAGAAATTAAGTGCACGTATATAATAAACATTTTACACTTTCAAAAAGTACACATGAAAATTATATACATACAAACAAACTGGTTAAATGATATATATTCATTTTGGATACTTAAAAGTTTGCTAAATTATGTGTATTATCAAGTGTATAATTATGAAATCAATTGACATTCTGTAAAGTTCTGTCAAATTTTTTCACAGTCTTGTAAGAAAATTTAAGCTAAAACTATTAGTAGTGTCAAACTGACTTCTTCAAGGGTCTAGTACATTCTTATTGATGTACTTGAGTCTATTTTATTTCTGTCTTACAGTTCTTTAACTTTCTTTATTACTTGCTTGATTCCCATCTTCAAATGTCCAAGTAACCTAGTGGCATTAAAATACCATGATGAAAGATGGTGGTTGATTAAAGAAAAGGCTCCTCCCTTTTTTTTGTGGTACTCAGTGATTTATTACATTGGTAAGTAAACTACAACTTACTGCAGGCCCAAACTGAGAATTTCCTATTTTGTACATAAAGTTTTATTTTGATTTTTTGGTTTAATTTTTAAATTTTATTATTATATGTTTGCAATACATGCATTTTACAGTCATCTTAGGGAGTTGGTACACATACATAATGCAGTTTGTTTCTTTTGTTTTAATCCCTTCCTCTCCTTTCTCCTTCCCTCCTTCTGTAATTCCCTTTTCCTTTTGTGCCATTCTTGTTGATATTATTAATCTTAGTTCATTTTTAATTGCAGTACATAGTTTACTTGTAGATAAAGTGTTAAGGAAACATAGCCACACTCATTCATTTACACATTGTTAGTTTAGGTTGTTTTCTTACTGTAAAGGCAGAATTTTGCCCTGGGCCCAGAGACCTTAGGGCTCTCAAAGCTGCAAGTATCTATCTACTCTCTGATCCTTTATAGAAGTTTCATGCTTCCTGATTCATTTTAATGATGTACCTAAGTCGTCTTAGATTCTATTCTCAACATCCCTTCCAATTTTTTATTATTTCCTACCTCTAGAAAATATCTAAATCCAACTCCCTTCCTACTATTCAGCAACTGACTAGATGGACTTTAAAAGAGTTTACATTTAAACATTTTTCTTAAATGCCTAAAGTAAAGTTTCCATTTGAATGACTTTTGGAGATAGCCAACAAATTGAAAGACCAATTAATTTAAGTAATATTTTAAACAATTATATAATAAAATAAAAAGTGCAAGTCTGTAAACAGCAATCAAGTACAAATCTTAATTGTAAATATATTGCTCGTTACCTTATTAACACAGAATTTGAATAATTCATCTAAAGTAACAGAGCTAATAGGAGGCAGAAATAAAATTGTAACCAGGACCAACTGCATAATGGACTTTATGGCATAGTGTATATCTATTGGCCAATGAATGGCCTTTACCTTTTATTGTATGTCACTCCCTTGAAATGTTGCTGTCTTTTTCTCACATATTAGTATAAAGTTTAATGTGAGCAAAGGAAGACATACAATTCAATAGCGATATTCATCCTATTATGGAGATATATTTTCATCCTATATATGGAGATATCTCTTGTCTCTTATCCTCTGAAGCTTAGCAGTCTGGCGGAAATCTTAAATATGGAGAACAGCGGTAATTCTTTAGAATTTATGTAGCATTAAACTGAAACTAAAAATAGGGTTAAATATTTTCCAAATAGTGAGGAATTGCTTTATGAGGAATTGCTTTATGGGGCATCTCTAATTCTTTTATCACAAATCTTCCTTTAAACTGTTACAAGGAAAATAATTTCACTATAACATGTGATTTTTCAGATGAGATACAGAAACTTAGCAGGAATATGGTACTAAATAATGTAGATAAAATTACTTCACTTATGGCCAACAGAAACAAATAAGAAATAACAAATGTGTTCAACTACAGAAAATAAACAATCACTGAAAAACTCCTAAATGTTAAAATAAAATACATTATTGAGACACAGTATTGATTAATCAACACAATGATTAGATACATTTGGAAAAAGCTCTAATTTCAGAGTAATTTACAATGATTACTTATAAGTAAATCACAAATTAATTTAAGTAAAGTAGCTGAGAAAATAGTACAGGAGATTTTAATATCAGTAGATATTTTCAGTATTTTCTAGTTTATAAATTTTTCTTTCTTTAAGCACGAATATACTTAAATTATTCCACATATAAAAAAATCACCTCATCTTTCACCTAATTAAATTTATTTTTAAAATTTTAAGTTTTTATTAGTATATGTTTGCAGTATATAATGATTACATTCATCATGGGAAATTAACTTTATGAACATCCTGTCATAATCCATTGAGAATTTCTTTTAGACTATCACAATAAATTAAACATTACAACTAAATATTTCTAGGAAATTATCTAATGAACCTTCTGTAAAACAACAATAAATGTTTCTTAAGCATAAATTCTAAGAGGCACTGAACTACTATTGTCTAATAGGGCTGTTGCTCAAATAATTTTATCTTATATTATTGCACAATCATATGAAATTGAGAAATGTTATTGATTGAGAACACTGTATTTATATTTAATGAAAAATATTGCCTACTTAGATCAACCTTGAAACACAATAAATTTTGAGGAATTATAATTTTATTACAAGAGCTGTTTTTATAGTACACATTAAAAATACTTGAACATTTTCATCTAATGGAAGAATAAATCTGTTCAAAGCAGTTTAAAGTACAAGCACTCATAACTAAGCTGGCCTTTATCAACAGGCACTTGACATCTGAATGGGTCTATTCTCTGTGTTTTGAGGGGTCAACAAAATAAAATAGCTGTCATCAAATCATGGTGGTTTTGGAGAATACTACCAAAATACTGGTTAGGTGTTTTGACACTGGTCAGTGGAGAGGTCACTTTCACCTGAGTGACCCATGAAATCTCAAAGTCAAGAAGACACAAAGAAAGATAACAAGCCCAGAGACTGTAAATACTGAAGCAGTCCTTCCTTGGTCAATTCTTTGTATGTAACTGAAATCTTCTTTGGGAGCATTGTTAGACCTGTTTCAGAACTATAGAAAGAATGTGAGCTTGATACTTTGGATGGATGGCAATTTTCTGTTCCAGTCCATCCTGATTCAACCACAGAAAATCTATAATGTTTATCATTTTTATTATTACTTTTCTTATTTAAATTGGGCCTTATGAATGATTTCTACTGGAGAAAGGGATCAACCACTTAACAAAGCCACTGTAATAACAAAATAAAATCATTTTGAGATGTTTCTCAATAGTTCTATGTTAAATAAATTTCTTACAAGGCAGTTTCATACAACAGGATTACTTTCAAACTAAAATATATTTTCAAAAGTTTGCTTCAAAAATTAGGCAAAGTATAATACAAGCCAAGTGAAATTTTAGAATTATATAGTTATTACATTCTAAAATGATATAGTTATTTAGATTTAATTTTGCTATAAATATTTCATTAATTATTACTCTAGATAAGAAAAATGTGTACTCTTGACACAAAAATATTAAAGGTCATCTCTAATGTAAAACGTGTAGAATAAGATTTAATAATAAAAGCTTCTTTGAATATGTCCCAATGGATGTGTCCTATGACTTAATAGTAAAAATAAATATTGTCCTGCTTTACCCAAAAAGGATCAGATTTGTCAGTAGACTCAAGACTGGTTTGGAAATAACTGAAAATATATTTTTAAAATTTCAATCCTATATAGATCAAATTCATGATCACTTAGAAATCAAGACAGTTTCAGCTAGGAGAGATAACATCATATATTTTCTGTCATCCCTTCATACAGTACTTTAAGCATGAAGAATCTTCATGTGAACGAATGCCAGACATTTAACACTACTTCTGCCTCTCCTTCAGTTCACCTTGTTTGGCTTCTGACTCAAAATGGTCTACTTTCATTCTTAAATTCAGTTCTGCCCATTATTGTAAAAATAATATCTCTCTTCACTGATTTGATCCTATACAACCTTCACTGGCTTGGCTATAAGAGCAGAATCTTCAGGTAATGTTTTAAAATTTATATATTTATTTAATTTTTTTTTAAACCGGGGATCAAACTCATGACCTTGCACTTGTGAGGCAGGCATTGTGCCACTGAGCTAAATCCCCAGCTAAAATTTGTTTTTTAAATTTCTAAAACAAGTAGTCTAAACTTGAATATCAAGAGTCCAGTTTTTCAGAGTAATTTGGACACAATAAATCTTGTATTTACCAGGTGCTTAATTTCCTGGTGAGTCTGGTGGATTAAATGTAATTTACTGGAAGTGTTCAGAGAAAATAAATGAAAGGTAAAGCAAAAGTTCTAGCAGTAAGGTGTAGACTCCGTAATTGTGCTTATGGTAGTTTTGATAGATGTTAGACTGATATTTGTTACAATATATCATATTCATTGTTTATGTTCCTGTTTTTTTGGTTCAATAGACAGTCATTGATTCGCAGGTCTTCACATACTTGATCTTCCAAGAATAGTGCTGGAACTCAGTGTCAAATTGGGGAACACGCCAAGAACAGCCCCTCCCTCATGGAGTTTATAGTTCTAAAGTCTTTTAAGGGTTAGGTCTTATTAATGTAAATACATTGCCAACACATAAAATATATATTTAATAAATATTTATAAATATTGATTAAAAATATGTGATATAAATAGATCACATTTAAAATATTATACAGTATTAGAGATATAGTCAATATATTAAATAAGAGAATGCAGATTTAAAAGATTTTTTAAAAAAATCTGCACTTTTTAATTTTATATTCTAATAAATAAGAATAAATTTGTAGAGAAGCTATAGGTTGAGGGTGATATCATACTAATGAAGGTTACTATGAAAACAGTTTAATGAGTTTAGTTTATTTTCAGCTCCTTTGCATAATTTAATTTCTGAAACAATGAATAAAATTTGAGGTAGAATAACAATATTCATATGAAAGATGAATATGCTCTCACCTGCTAGAGTTCAGTCTTTCATTCCAAATCCCCATTGTAAGAGAAGCTCAAGGAAATTGTAGTTGAAGATATTAATGTTGATTATGACTCATGAACAGAGTCAGAATAAGAAAGCAAGCTTTAAACACAAAAAATTGTCAAGTGGAACATGAATTATGCATATTTTGTAAGACTTCAAATGGAAGAAAATTATAAAGAATTAGACTCTTGTTGTTTTTTTTTTTTTTTTTTTTTTTTTGGTACTGGAGATCGAACTCAGGACCTTGTGCTTGAGAGGCAGGCACCGGAACCACTGAGCTAAATCCCCAGCCCAAGAATTAGACTCTTGAATCCTAAGGTCAGAAACAGGAAAAGAGAAAGTTTTAAAAATGTAAGGGCACACTTTACTCTGGAAGGCTTCAAGAGAAGATAAGAAAACTTTGAAGGCCAGCTATAGATGTCTTTACTTCACTCAAAGCTAAGGGTTCAGTACCTCATGTCAAAAGGAGTGAAGAAGGTAGTAATAGGAGATAAAGTTATAGATTAGGAACTGAGAAGTAGGGTATCCAAGTGCTGAAATTGGAATAATATATAAACATTGGGAAGTGCAGTAGAAATGGAGACTATGCCTAAAGTAGACTACCAGAGAATGTGTAAAAAGATGGCCACTGTAGGAAAATCTTATAGCTGCCATTTTCCAATCATGTCATTCCTTTTATGTGAGTTTGTAAACTACATTTGTGCAGCATGTCTGGGTTCTAAAAACAACATGATTCCTGGAGATACTAAAGCATAATTCCATTTCAGTACAACAGTCTCTCATTAACATCAGGGCAGTTAATTCCCTGATACCATGGGTGTCACTGCATCCTATATCCAAGCCTGGTGATATCTTGAGAGTTAATCTGATCATCATGACTCTTGACAGGCAAGCAGCATGTACAGTGTGGATATGCTGCACAATGAGAAGATTTCTGTTCCAGGGATGACAGAATAGCATGAAATGAGTTCTTCCCATTACTCAGAATGATGGCAATGCAAAATTTATATATTTATTTCTGGAATTTTCCATTTAAGATTTTCAGAGCATAGTTGATCATGTCCTATTGTTAGAAATTTCTGAGGCTGGGTATATCTCTGAATTCCCCATGATGTGAGAGTTTTTCTTAACAACTGTGCTAGAAAAATTATTTATTTCACATACTACCCTTTACATGTGGACTCTGATGGGAACCACAAAGCAAGGAATGCATTTTATTTCAAGTGTCTGAGGTTAAGATAGCATTAGTCCATCTACCCATAAATGTCACCTGCAAATTGCTGTGACCCTTGAGTATCTGGTTGTATGGATAAAAAAATCCAATCCCTTAATTTAGTATGGTGGTTGAAGTGCCTATATACATTAATTAAATATGACTAGGAGTCAAAGATATCTTAAAATAATGTAGACTTCAGTAGAATGACATAGTATATAGGTTTTGATACTATGAGACAATATTTTAAAACCTAGTTAACATCAATAGAAAAGAAAAGTTCTGATAACCAACCTCCTAAATGAATTCAAAGATCCAATCCCTATCTAATCCCTATCTAAATGTAAGTCTTATATGTGGATCTTAGCCATCCCTTTAAGTAAAAACAAAAATAGGTATCTGACAACCATGTGATAACCATCAAGATTGCTAAATTTTGGTGGTCCTAGTCAGTAAACTTTTTCTAAACTACCTTGTGGGGTTTTCTTTCCTTCTTTCTTTCTTTCCTTCCTTCCTTCTTTCTTTCTTTCTTTCTTTCTTTCTCTTCTTTCTTTCTTTCTTCTTTCTTTCTTTCTTTCTTTCTTTCTTTCTTTCTTTCTTTCTTTTTTTCTTCCTTTTCTGTTGCTACTTTTTGTTTGGCTCAGACTTTTTTCTCTCTTCCCCCAAGAGAAAGGTAGAGTGATGGGAGAGCTAGAAATTCTCCTGGTTACAGGACAATTCCCGCTTGGCTGCATGTGACTGCCTCATTTAGCAGCTGGTAATACTGTGAAGCAATGCTCAGCACTCACTCGTGCGGTCTTTTAGGTAATACAATATGTATTTTTAAAATTGATAGTAATTTTTTTTAGCACTTTGGGGGCTGCTGGGGGTCTCTTTTCCAGGCTAAATAGACCAACTGCTGCTGCTAAAAGAGTTTATTCGACCACCCACGCTCAGAAGCACAACCCCCTTCTCCCCGTGTTTCCCTGAAGTAGCAGTCAGCAAGGGCTGTGCAGTAATAACTGGGAGCAGCTTTTGGGCTTGGAAAAATGTCACAGCTTGATCCCTAGAGCCTCCAGCGCCCCCATTCAATCAGTGCTCAGCTGCATGATGCACCCTGAAACTTAAAATGAAAGCCCTGGATTCATGGCCAAAAATACAAACTCCCTACAGGCTTCTTCTGTGGGAGTTATTGAAGGTCTTGCCTAGCTCTTTGGCGGGTACCCACACTCTCTTTCTCTCCCAGAGAGCAAAGAAAAAAGGCACAGCCATAACAGGGTCTACACAAAGGCCTCGACTGGGACGCAGAGAGACTTAAAAACAGCATGTCTATAAGTTTTCAAACAATATTTTGACAGATAAAGCCAAGTGATGAAACACAGGGAACTTATAATTACTTCTGCTGTTGGAAGCAACAGAGGACAGTTCAGAAATGTGTGTGATGAATAGTCAGATTTAGTCTTAAATTGCTCTGAAATAACAGAAGTTGAGTGTGTATGCGTGTGTGTGTGTGTGTGCAAACCCATGTATGTTTGGGTGCACAATTATAGTAAGCGGTGATCATTTTCTAGTCCAGGTAAATACGTGAGAATGAGGAAAGTGGTAATATTAAAATTTTGTTGTATTTCCACCCAACTCCAAAGCAAAAGACATATCTGGTTTCCCAGGAAGATCACATACAAAATATCAAGCAATCAACCTGTAGCTGCATTAGAAAAACCAGACAAAAAGTGGACCAAGAGCTTTCAGCTATAGAAGATAGGATAATAGTAACTCATAGAGACTTACATCAATATCAGTAATTATTTGACCGTCTTTTGGATGATTTAAACATCCTAATTCTCCTGCCACCTGAGAGGCCTTTAATATTCAGAGTTTGTTTTCCCAATAACATATTATTTTCCACATTTTCAAACTTTGCTGTTACTCTGATACAAGAATTCTGACAGGAATAAATCATTTCTATTACTTGCTGCCACATTTTAGAATTATATATTTATTTTTTCCTTAGCAGAAAAGAGCAAATTTAATACAAGTGACATCCAAACAGAGCCATATTACATATCTTTGCACACATACTAACTCCTGACTCACAATATTCATAGTTTCATAGAACTTCAGAGACCAATACCTGCTCTTTATTCAATAAATTGTAAGGCTCGCTCACACAAGCACATTGCAGGTTCCATTAATGTTAGATTCAGGCTCACACTCATTTTCACAGATTGTCATCACTTTCACCAATAATTCAAGCCAGTTTATTATAGCTGAGTTTATTTTCATCTCTTTAAATTTTCTAGTTCACTATGTTTTTGTAAACTATGGCATATTTCTGGATGAGAGAATTTAACAGAAATTTAGTGATTCTAAGATAGACCAAATATATTTGTTCATCTTGGCTGAGGAAACAGGCATGCAGACAAGTGAAGGAGTGAGCTCCCCCCACCACAGGATCTTTCCTCAAGTAATTGAGAAGTGATGAGTGTGTAATGAATCCTAACAATGTAATCCCTCATACTGATTTAAATGCAAATAGCCAACAGAATGGAATTTAAATTGTTTTAGTTCTCTTAACCTTATGCAGTTGGGGGGTGATTATTTCTCACTTTCTTGATGCAAACAAAAAATGATATAAGGAGATATCAACAAAGAAGCACATGAAGGTAACACCTAGATTTTTAATGAGATTTTGTAGCATAAACTTTGATATAGCTTTAATTTTGGCTATTTCTGTCCCCGCTTTTTAGTGTCATGAAGGACTGTGTATCCCAAAACAATAAGGAGCAGCAGCACAAGAAGCATTACCAAGCAAAGATGCTCTTTTCACAAAATTTTATAATAAATTGGTAATTTTTTCTCATAGGTTTAAGTTACAGAGCTATAGAAGATAATAAAATAAAATGCTATGTGTATAATATGAATATTCTCCAAAAAATCTGTTAAATTTGCATGTATCATCATCATAAATCTGTCACATATTGTGACCCATGTATTATGTGTATATAGTATAAATTCAAATATAATGCCATGAGGTGGGTACTGATATTACTCTCATCTCCATTTTAATCCAAGGGTGATAGAGGTAAGTGATTCATCCAGTATTATTCAGAAAAGAAGTAGGAGAGCCAGGAATCTAAAGCAGGCATATTGTTCCTGTATGGATATTGTTTATGACCATACAGTTTTCTGTAGTTTGCAAATTTAAATAAATGGGAAAATTACTCCTTGCCACACGTTAGGGGTGAAGCAGTAGGTTTTTCCACCTTCTGTCCTCTTTAAATTCAGCACAGTTGTGGTTCTTTGAATGAGAGTGCCCAGTGTGGCCAACGTCTGATTTCTTCTCACTTTTTATATGCTTATGAAGAAAGAGTGGAGAATTCTAACATCTGGTAGAAGTGACTCTAATGTCCATCCCACTTTCATAAAGTAGGCTAAGCAAATTCATGGGGTTGATGACTTAAAATAATAAACCCACCGCATTTTAATTTATCTTTGAGGCAGCACAATCTAACAGTTTTGTTTTGTGTTGTTTTGTTGTTTTGTTTTTTGATGAGTAGACTGGAGATGGAATCCCTTTCTGGTCACTTGCTATCCTCATGTTCTTGGGCATGCTTCTACACTTCTGCAGGGGAAAATCTTTCTTTTAAAGACTGAGGATGATAATAACATCATCCTGCCATGGTGAAGGAAAGGACAAAGTGATGTTGAGGGCATTGCCCTTAATTGCCGTGCCAAATGCTCAGGAGGTCTTAGACATTCTCATCTATAGCAAATGTTTCTTAGGGCATTGCTGCTCAGCTTGGCTGCAAGTCTTTTGTGGAGATTCTAAATGGCAAATGGCTGTCCCCTAGGCATGATGATTTAGACTGTCAGGTAAGGATTGGAAACATTTGCTTTATATAAATGCCCAACTTTCACTAGTTCTGATGAGACCTCATAGTACAGTGGCTCTCCACTGAAGTACTCCCAACAAACTTTCCCCTGAAGAGAAAGATGAGTGCTGCCAGGTGGGGTTTAAATATTCCTCTGAAGATCAGCAATCGCTGTGTTGTCCCCTCTGACTCTGGGCATGCCAAGTTTAGAGATGGAGCAATGCAGGCTTAGTTACAGCTGCCCGGAGAAGACCAGATGCTCTATAAATACAGAGATTGTTCTTTGAACTATATATTTCACATCACTGCAGTGTCTGATACATATTATTACTTTCAGAGTCTGCTTCCAATATTCTTTCATTTTTCTGTATAAGAATTATTCATATCAAGTATACAAATATTAAGTAAAGCATATATATGTGTGTGTGTGTATATATATATATATATATATATATATTTACTACCACCTAGATCAAAATCTAAAAATTTCTAGCACTCATAAGGCCCTTCATGTCATTTCCTGACATTCCATACTCTACTATACAGATTAGTTTTGCTGGTTTTGGAATTCATGCAAATGATATAGTTAGTCATCTAATGTACTGTCTTTCATTCAACATTTTTCTGTAAGACTCATTCATCTGGTAATTGGTATCAGCAATTTTGTTTTTCTTAGTGCTGTGTGATAGTCCCTTGTGTAATTTGATGTATATTCTATCATTTATGCCCTCCTTATTTGCACCTAACTTTGTCTATGATGAGTAAAACATCTATGAACTTTTTATGCATGACTTCTCATAGACATAAACTAATAGACTGGATAAAGAAGATGTGCTTTTTAAATAAAATGGAGTACTACTCAGCCATAAAGAATGATAAACTAGAGACATTTATAGCTAAATGGATGCACACTGAGGCCATAATCTTGGGTGAAATAAATAGGACACACACGTGTAAATACCAAATAGTTTCTCTGGTGTGAGAAACTGAAAGTGTAAATAAGGACTGAAAGTGTAAATAAGGATCAAAGTGTTTAACAGAGCATGTGAAATAGGAAGAAAAGTCCAAAGGGGAAGGGAAAGGGGAGGAGGGAAGCAAAGAAGGGAAAGGAATAAATATGAAAAAAGAAAAAAATTCAAATATTCAGAAGTGGAATAAAATTATTGCTCATAGGGTATATAGGTGTTCATGTTACTGACATTCCTATTAAATTGATGATTTATGTATCTACCAGCCCCTTGAAAGAGAATTCCTTTATTTCAACATCAATACTTGTCATCCAATACTTTCAATTCTTCAAATCTTAGGAAATCTAGTGATTTTACAGTGGCAACATCAGACAGTTTGCTGGATATTTATTATATATGGAAGACTCAAGTACCATGACTTTTTAAAATTACATTCTTTTATTGGTACATTGTAAGTATACAACAGAATTACATTTCTCATTGGGAATTGTACCTTTACATAATGCATCTTGGTTCTTATTTTTTCCCCATTCCTAGCCCTCCCTTCACTCCCTCCACCCTTCCCTATTTACAAAGACTTTATTTCCATTGTTTCCATTTCTCTTAATTTTTCCTTTCCCTTCTTTCCTTTCCCCTGCCCCTCCCACTACCCCTACCCCTTTGGACCTTTTCTTCCTATTTTGCATTATCAATTATTCATTCTAATCATTGGTACATTTTAGGTATACAATATAATGACATTCATCATTGGAAATTTGCACCTGTACATCATCTCTCTTGGTTCTTATTTTTCACTCTTGCCCAGCCCTCTCTTCAACCCCTCCAGTCCTCCCTATTTACAAAGATTTTGTTCCTATTTTTCCATTTTCTCATATTAATCCCATTCCCTTCTATCCTTTCCCCTAGTCCTCCCACTTACTTCCCCTTTGCTCCTTTTCTTCCTATTCACATTACCTATTATACATTTAGTCCTTATTTACACTTTCAATTTCTCACACCAGAGAAACAATTCGGTATTTATACATGTGTATCCTATTTATTTCACTTAAGAGTATCACCTCAATGTGCATCCACTTAGCTATAAATGTCTCTAATTTTGAATTTATTATGGCTGAATAGCACTCCATTTTATTAAAAAACCGCATTTTCTTTATCCAAGTCTCCAGTTGATAGACATTTGGACCATTTCCAAGTTTTAGCTATTACAAACTCTGCTTCTATGAACATGGGTGCACATATATCACTGTTGTATGATTCTTTTAATTCTTTGGGCAAGGTCCCCAGCAGTGGAATAGCAGGGTCAAATGGGACTTCCAGTCCTAGTTCTTTGAGGTATCTCCATACTGATTTCCACAGTGCTTGCACCAGTCTACACTCCCACCAGCAGTGGAGCAGGGTTCCTCTTTCCCCACAGCCCCACCAGCATTTGTTATTGGTTGATTTCATGAGAGCAGCCATTCTTTCTGGAGTGAAATGGAATCTCAGCATTGTTTTCATTTGCATCTCTCGAATGACCAGTGATGTTGAACACTTTTTCATGTATTTATTTGCTATTTCTATTCTTTGTCTGAGAAATATCTGTTCATTTCAGATGCCCATTTTTGGATTGGGTCTTTAAATTTGGGAGGTCTGATCTTTTTAAGTTCTTTATAGATTCGAGATAGTAGACCTTTGTCTGAGGAAGAGCAGGTGAAGATTTTTTCCCACATTGTGGGTTGTCGCTTCACACTGCTGGTGGTTTCTCTTGCTGTGCAGAAGCCTTTTAATAAGAAGAGATCCCATTTGTTGATTGTTTGTGCTAGTTCACGGGCAACTGAGGTTTTGTTCATAAAATCTTTTCCTACACCCATGTCTTCAAGAGTTCTACCTAACCTCTGTTCCAACTGGTTCAGAGTTACTATTTTAATATTTAGATCTTTAATCCATTTTGATTTTAGATTATACCATGGTAAGAGATACAAGTCTAGTTTTAATCTTTGGAAAGTTGAAGCCCAATTTTTCCAGCACCATTTATTAAAGAGGCTATCTTTCCTCCAGTGAGGGTGTTGGGCTCCTTTGTTGAAGATGAGATGGCTGAGTGTGTCTGACATTGTTTCTGCATTTTCTAATCTGTTCCACCGGTCCTCGGGTCTGTTTCTTTGCCAGTACCATGCTGCTTTTATCACAGTAACTTTGTAGTAGAGTTGCAGGTTGGGGTTGTGATACCCCCTGTCATGTCTCTGTTACCTAGAATTGCTTTTGCTATTCTTGGTCTCTTCTTGTTCCACCTGAGTTTTTGGATTGTTTTCTTAAGGTCCATAAAGTATGCTCCTGGGATCTCAACTGGAATTGCATTAAATCTATATAGCAGTTTTGGAAGTATGGCCATTTTCACTATATTAGTCCTTCCTACTCAGGAGCAGGGAATGTATGTCCATTTTCTGATATCATCTTCAATCTCTCTTTTCAGAGTGCCATAGTTTTCAGAGAAGAGGTCTTTGATTTCTTTTGTTAGGTTGATTCCTAGGTATTTTAGTTTTTTGGATACTATTGTGAAAGGAATTATTTGCCCTATTTCTCTCTCAGTGAGTCTGTCATTGGCGTAGAGGAAAGCTTTTGATTTTTGTGTGTTGACCTTGTTACCAGCTACTTGACTGAATTTGGTTATTAAGTCTAGAAGACTTTTGGTGGAGTTCTTGGGGTCTTCTACATAGAGTATCATGTCATCTGAAAATAATAACAATTTGACTTCTTCATTTCCTATCTTTATTCCTTTTATTTCTTTCTCTTGTCTAATTGCCGTGGCTAATATTTCCAGAACTATATTGAACAAGAGTGGTGATAGTGGACCTCCTTGTCTTGTTCCTGATTTTAGTGTGAAGGATTTCAGTTTTTGACCATTTAGTATGATATTGGATGTTTGTTTTTCATAGATGGCTTCTATCACTTTGAGGCAGAGACCATCAATTCCAATTTTTTGTAGGGTTTTTATCATGAATGCATGTTGTATTTTGTCAAATGCTTTTTCTGCATCTATGGAGATAATCATATGATTTTTGTCCTTGGCTCTATTGATATAATGTATTACATTGATTGATTTTCATATATTGAACCATCCCTACACCCCTGGGATGAATCCCACTTGATCAGGGTGTATGATCTTCTTGATGATCTTTTGCATTCTGTTTGCCAGTGTCTTATTAAGGATTTTTGCATCTATGTTCATTAATGAGATTAGCCTATAGTTCTCCTTTTTGGTTGGGTCTTTGTCTGCTTTGGGGATCAAGGTGATGCTTGCTTCCAGGAATGAATTTGGGAGCATTGCTTCTCTTTCAATTTCATCGAAGAGTTTAAACAGTAGTGGCAGCAGTTCCTCTCTAAATGTCTTGTAGAATTCAGCAGTGAAGCCATCAGGGCCGGGGCTTTCCTTAGTTGATAAGTTTTTAATTACATTTTCAATTTCATTGGTTGATATTGGGTTGTTCAGAATTTTTAGGTATTCTTTGTTCAACTTTGGTAATTCATATGTATCTAGGAATCTGTCCATTTCTTCTGTGTTGTCCATCTTATTGGCGTATAGATTCTGGAAGTAGGTATTGATGACCCTCTGAATTTCTGCTGGGTCTGTTGTCATTTCACCCTTTTCATTCTCAATTGCATGGATTTGGGCCTTTTCTCTCCTTTTTCTGACAAGGTTGGCTAACGGTTTATCAATTTTGTTGATTCTTTCAAAGAACCAACTCTTGGCTTCATTGATTTTCTTGTATCATTCTCTTAGTCTCCATTGCATTGATTTCTCCTCTGATCTTTATAATTTCCTCCCTTGTATGAGCTTTGGGGTTGTCCTGCTCTTCTTTTTCTAGAAGCTTGAGGTGCAGCATCAAGTTTTTTAATTGGGTTCATTCTGTTTTCCTAATATGAGTATTCACTGCTATGAATTTCCCTCGTAAGACTGCTTTCATTGTGTCCCATAGATTCCGATATGTTGTATTGTCATTGTCATTTAATTGAAGGAACTGTCTAATTTCTTCTTTAATTTCCTCTGTGACCCATTGTTTATTCAGAAGTGTGTTGTTCAATTTCCATGTGTTTATGAAATTTTTTGAGTTTCTTTTGTTATGGATCTCCAATTTCACTGCACTATGGTCTGATAATATACAGGGGATAACTTCAATTCCTTTACAGTTCTTGAACATGTTCTTTGTGTGAGTATGTGGTTCATTTTGGAGAATGACCCATGTGTAGCTGAGAAGAATGTGTATTCTGATTTTGTGGGGTGGAAGACTCTGTAAACATCTGTTAAGTTCATTTGTTCAAGAGTTCGATTGAGTTCTGGTATTTCATTACTTATTTTTTGTCTAGTTGATCTATCTATTTGTGACAGTGGGGTGTTGAGGTCCCCCACTGCAATTGTATTAGTGCATATATTACTGTTTATGTCTGTTAGTATTTGTTTTATATAGTTGAGTGCACTAGTGTTTGATGCATAGATATTTATGATTTTCATCTCTTCCTGTAGGATTGTTCCCTTTACAAGGATGTAGTGTCTTTCTTCATCTCTCTTAATCAGTGTTGGTTTGAAATCTACTTGATCTGCCAAGAGGATAGCTACTCCTGCTTTTTTTCAGGTTCCTGTCACATGCAGTATTGTTTTCCACCCTTTAACTTTCAGTCTATGAGTTTCCTTTTGAATGAAGTGTGTTTCTTGTATGCAGCATATTGTTGGATTTTTCTTCTTGACCCATTCTGCCAGTCTATTTCTTTTCATTGTTGAATTGAAACCATTAATGTTGATGGTTATAACTGAAACGTATTGACTTGTCATTGCCATGAGTTTTTCTTTTTGTTGGGTTCTCCCCATTTACATTTAATTTCTTGTCATACCAGATGGGTTCATTCTGCTTTGCTTCCTGGGGTTGTGATCCTCAATGTCTGTTCCTAGGATATTGTGTAAAATTCTTTGGAGTGCTGGTTTGGTATTCATGAGGTTCCTAAGGTGCTCTTTGTCATGAAAGTATCTTATTTCTCCATCCATTTTGAAAGATAATTTTGCAGGGTACATCAATCTGGGTTGGAGGCTGTTTTCTTTTAGGGCTTGGAATATGTCATGCCAAGCTCTTCTTGCTTTCATGGTTTGTATTGAGAAGTCTGCTGTGATTCTGATGGGCCTTCCTTTGTATGTGATTTGTTTCTTTTCTCTATCTGCTTGTAGAACTTTGTTCTTCTGTTGTGTTTCTGAAATCTTCACAATTATATGCCTATGTGTAGATTGTTTTTTTGATCAAGGCTATTTGGAGTCCTATATGCCTCACTTATCTGTATGTCAAGCTCTTTTCCCATGCTTGGGAAGTTTTCTGCCATTATTTCTGTTCTTCTTCATGTACATATTTAAAAATAGAGACATCAATAGCTCCATTAAGAGGTTCTTCAGGAGATCAACACTTTAATCTCAGGATTTGTGACAAATCATTCAGAATATAGACTTGAATTGGCAAGTAAACTAAACATATTGACATGTAAACCATGCATTCTTGTTCACACTGTTTTTGTGGTAAGGAGGGTTTAATTCTGCACCTTGTTTCTAGTTGATTGGTCACTGCTATTTTGTGGAGTGGGGGGAATGTGGTATTTTTAAAATCAATGTACCATTTAAGTTTGGGAAGATAAGATATTTTAGGAAATGGATGTGGTGGATACTTTTACAGTGAAATTGCCACTTGTATCATTTAATAATTCACAGAAAACTTGGCAAAAATGTTGGTTTTCTTGTTATATCCATTGAACCACAATAAACAGTAGAAATAAAATACAACTTATTGTTTTCAAAAGGAAGTAAAAATGAATTCAGTAAATACTGTCCAATGCTTTCTGCTTATTTTTAGAAGAGTCTCAAATGTTTGATAGACATTTATTCCTTTTACTTTTTCCCCTATTAATAGTAAGTCTTTAGAGATTGGGATGAAATAGATCAATTTTGTTAATGATGAGTTCTGTGCATTGAACCTCCAAGAATATATAATAGTAAATAATGAGTCTCTGCCTTCACCTTCTCATTTAGATTTTACCAGTCCAGAGGGCTCTATGCCAATGTCCCTCCTCCATGGTTGTGTGCATCAGGAAGCTTGAATCTGACCATGTAGTTACATCAAGCCTGAGGGTAGTCTGAGCCTTCACAGGCCCCAACTCAGGCGTTCTTCATGCAAGCTGCACTCCTTAGCCATGACCCAGCAGAGAAGCAGCCTTACCTCATATGTGGAGTGGGAGAGCCTGGATAAGGGACTATCAGAAATATTATTTCTTCATTACTGAGGCTAACATGATAGCTTTTCTCTGAATTTGAGGATGCCAATGCAAAATTTTAGTTATGAGCATTATGAAGCTTATCTTTTTTTAACTGTGGGCCTCAGATATATAGTAAATTTTGCTTTCCTTTCACACTTGTTATGTGTGTCATAGATATCACACCCACAAAAGCCTAAAATGTGTCCCTATAGAGAATTACTGAGCACTACAAGAAAATTATGGAAGGGCTGATGGGGTGCAGGAAGACAGTAACCCTAACATCATGTGTTCTATCCACCTTGTTTCATTTCATTTCACCAGAGCAGTCTCCCTCAAGTTCAATAAAAGGAATAAAACTACATTTTATGAAATTGGTATGAGTTATTAGGTAAAAAGAGTGAAACACATTTGAATTGGATTGTCTGCAATCAGACCCAAGGTATTAGCTAGGGGAATGCTAGAAAGGAGTCCCTTAAGCAACCCCAGATATGTTGACATGATGACATTAATTAGTCTCTCAAAAAGGAGGTGCCTTGATCATTTTGTATATTTCTTCATTGTTTGCAGGTTATGGGGCAGAGCAGTGGGCAGCACCTGCTGACCCACTATAAGAAGGACAGTTACATATCACAGACAAAGAGCACAGAAAGAGAAGAAACAGAATTCTGCACACACCTTATTCTTGCTCTCTCCAAAACTATATTGCAAATGTCTATGTTAGCCTTCATTTTTATAATATGCACACGATCTCAAAAGGAGACATGCAGTAAAGTGTTGATTTCATTTCTACTCAGGAACTGGCCAGGGTTCAAAAATCTTCCTCACATATATGTGTCCTTAAACATCTGGATATTTGCTTAAAACTTTCTATTCGGTATGAAACAATGAAGATCATGTGGTAAGATCCAGAATCTGGCATCTCAATTTTAAATGATATTGGCTCCACTTCATATTTGTTGAATGTGAGGTAGGTTGTTAGAATCTCTGAAACTCAGCATTGTCATCTGAGTTGATCTTTAGTTGACAATGGAGTTGAGGAAAATATAAACAGATATGGGTACTTCATTTGTGATTAATATGTAACAGGTGTATAAATTAGGTGAATACAATTGAAATATTATTCCTAGTTTTTGGAGGGGAAGGGGAAGTGGGAGGGGTAGGGGAAAGGAAAGAAGGTTAAGGAATAAATATGAGAAATGAAAACAACATCTTTGTAAATAGGAAGGGGTGGAAGGGTTGAAGGTAGGGCAGGGGAATGGGGGGAAAATAACCACCAAGATATATCATGTAAAGGTCTAAATTCCCAATGATGAATATCATCGTAATGTATACTTAAAATGTAACAATAAAATTAATGAATAAAAACAATTGAAATTTTATTATTGATAATGATATGTTAATTTTGTTCTTACCTTTCACATAAAATATGTATCAATTACTCTTTTCTATTTCTTAAATGAGATATTCAGTTTTTTATTTTATAAGTACATACTGTATATTGGAGAGGAATGATTCACTGATGTATCTGATTTTTCAGAGCCTATGTCTTTTTGGCATAGAGGAGACATTGAAAATAAAAATAACTTCTGTTGAACAGTGGATATAACTTTCTTTGGTTCACAAAAATTGGCTGTAATCAGTGTAGCTTCAACATAAGAAATGCTTTCCTGCCTGCATTTTCACTTCTTTTAAGTATATCCAATGTAACAGAGGCACAAAATAATAGCTCCTTTCTGTGTCTGTTTCAGGGACCCAATATTTCAGTCAAGAGCAATATATAATTGTTTTAATATCATGAAAGCTATGTTCATATGTCAGAAAAAAGAGTAAGCAATTAATCTAGGTCCTTCAGCTGATTTACTTCTTAAAATCACATCATTCTGAGTGCCAGGGATTTAGCTCAGTGGTTCTGCTGCCTGCCTTGCATATGCAAGGTAATTCTGGTTTCCACAGGTTTTTGACATTTGTTTTCTTCAATAAAATCACTATTTTCATAATGATGGGATTGCTCATTTGAAAAATGATATGATGAAATTTTATTAATTTCCCAAGGATCCTTTGTTACTGCACATGTAGACATGGGTGCTATTCTCCATTACACAACATCAACACAGACAAGTGGAGAAATATACACATATTAAGCTTATAGAAGCAGACCAGAGGCATGGGATTAAATGTTAATTTTTTGTTTACCTAACAAGTACTTTAACTCCTCTACTGGAGGAAGGTAGAAATATTACTCTCTATACAAGTTGAAATTCCTTGGACAATAGTTATGTCAGGGTTATTAATATATATCAGAAATACTTTTGACAGTATATATTTCCACTCATAGGTTGTAGGTGATAAGGGCTGGATCTTTTGAGACAATAATATAGGTGATTCATAATAAAGTGGAATGTGTAACAATTAGTGCAATCCAAATAACCATGGCTTCTCCACATATTACGTGGATATATTCATTTCTGCCATATGGAGAGGCAAAAATGTTTTGAAAAGATTTTTGTAAAATGCACTCACTAATTAAATGATTTTTCTGTAATAATGCACTAAGCTAATTAAATGGTTTTTCTCCTTCAGGTGGATCAGGTAAAGCATTTGAAATCAATGTAGGTACTTCAGAGAAAAACCTGAAAACTGGGCAGAGTAATCTAGTACCTTTCATGGCTGGATATTATTATCTTGCAGAAAACTTAGATTCACTTTAGGTGATTATAGGTCAGCCTCAAAAATCACTTATGTGTGCACAGTCAATACTGACATGTATGTTTTGACATCTAAACACCCACTATATTCAGTTCTTTGAACAATGGTTATGATCATGTATGAAGGAGCATATCTTCATGACGACAAAGTAAAATGTCAAATTTTATAGTGGATTAGTCAAACTTCTTTCAAATATTTGGTATGGGAAACCCATTACTAAATATTTCTGTTAAAAATATGAGCAATGGCTGGGGATTTAGCTCAGTGCTGCCTGCCTCGCAAGAGCAAGGTCCCAAGTTCGATCTCTGATACCAAAAAAATAAAGAGTAATAGGTCTTGGTGTCCATATGTATAAATAATAATAATGGATCATTTTCTAACTGCAAGAAAATATGCACAGATACTGTTTCTCAACCCTGATGTAGGGAACAACCACCAAGAATTTCACATGCAAATACTCAGAGAAAAAAAGTGTTTTTCATCCCAGGCCAAGGACTTTCATAAGGGAGACTGAGATCCACTTCTTTATACAATTTAAATTCTATTTAAAAATCCTTTTTGTACTAACACCTTGTGCAGGTAAGTATTGTCTCCATTTTATAGATACAGAGTATGTTCAGGTGCATTGAAATTATTTTTTTTCTTTTTTAATAATTGGATAAATTTATTGGTACATTTTAGGTGTACAATATAATGACATTCATCATTGAAAATTTGCACCTTTACATAATCTCTCTTAGTTCTTATTTTTCCCCCTTCCCCTGCCCTCCCTCCAACCCCTCAAGCCCTCTCTATTTACAAAGACTTTGATTCCTTTTTTTCATTTTCTCACATTAACTCCATTCCCTTCTTTCCTTTCCCCTACCCCTCCCACTTCCCCTTCCCCTTTGCCCCTTTTCTTCCTATTTCACATTATCTATTATACCTTTTAGTCCTTATTTACACTTTCAGTTTCTCACACTAGAGAAACTATTCAGTATTTACAGATGTGTGTCCTGTTTGTTTCACTTGAGTATGGCCTCAATGTGCATCCATTTAGCTATAAATGTCTCTATGGAGATACCTCAAAAACTAGGACTGGAAGTTGCATTTGACCCAGCTATTCCCCTGCTGGGGATCTTCCCCAAAGAATTAAAAGAATCATACCACAGTGATATTTGTGCACCCATGCTCATAGGAGCACAATTTGTAATAGCTGAAACTTGGCTGCAGTCCAATAGCCCACCAACTGGAGACTGGATAAAGAAAATGTGGGGTTTTTTTAATAAAATGGAGTAATACTCAGCTATAAAAAAAGAGAAGTTAGAGACATTTATAGCATTGAAATTATTTTTTACTTCTCTCTTTTCAATTTTCCCAATTAAAGCATCATGTATCAGAATACATAATAAACATAACTTGCCTGCATGTAGGTGAGGTGCAAGCATTGCAATCCATATAGAAAGAAAATGGTAACATGAATGTCTATTAAATTTCTTAAGAAGATTAGGATTCAGACTTGGGTTCTGGTTTCTTTCCTGGTGCTAAAACCAACCATACATAAGGTTTAATATCAGAAAATCAATGAAGGTATTATATTTCCAGACCATTCCATGTATGGCACAGAAGGAGAAAAATACTTACTGGGTTACTATACTATTTTACTGAGGTTGTATAGGTTTGGTACAAGTAAACATGCAGAAAATAAAAATATTTCAAATGTGTTTCCAAGCATTTGACCATTGTTTAATTACTGACCACTTACTTCTTAAAGCATTTGACCATTGTGTAATTAACATGAATGCCACACTTGTGGTCAATGAAGAGATTAGTTATGTGCATATAAATTAACTGGATTTATCAAAATTTGAAGTCTACCATAGGTGAGGTTACAAAACTTAAGACATCATTACTAAACAAAGCTTCTTATGAAACACCAAAAAGTTGGAAAACTGGGAGATAAATAGATATAACAGTGTTCACTGATTATTAAGAACTAACCTTAATTTAGTGTTCATATGAAGCTTAACTCTTACACAGTATTAAACATCTAAAATCAAAGCACATTGGACCATTGCATGAGCATCAGTGGCTGTTTCTTTCCTTTTTCAACCTTCTACATTTTAAAGCTGCCCGGGCAATGCACAAGCAAAAAATGTAACATGTGTCTTAGAATTTCATCTCATGGGACTCTCAGAGGATCCAGACCTGCAGTCCATCATCTTCAGACTGTTCCTGTCCATGTACCTGGTCACATTGCTCAGGAACCTGCACATCATTATGATCATCATCTGTGACTCCCACCTCCACACACCCATGTACTTTTTCCCTTTCCAACCTATTCCTGGCTGATGTATGTTTCATCTCCACCACAGTCCCAGGTTGATTGTGGACATCCAAACTGAGAGCAGAGTCATCTCATATGAAGTCTGCCTCACACAGATATCTCTTTGTCATTTCTGGATGCATGGATGATATGCTCCTGATGGTGATGTCCTATGACCAGTTTGTGGCCATCTGTCACCCTCTGCAATACCATGTCATCATGAATCCTCACCTGTGTGCCTTCTTGGTTTTGGTGTCTTTTATTTAGCTTTTTATAGTCACAACTGCAAAATTTTACACTTTGTCTACTTCAAGGATGTTGAAATTGCAAATTTCTTCTGTGAACCTTCTCAAATTCTTAATCTTACCTGTTCTGATACCATTACCAATTATCTATTAGTCATGTATTTTTTGGTACTATCTCTGCCTTTTTTCCTCTCCGGGGGATCTTTTTTCTCATACTATAAAATTGATTCCTCCATTCTGAAAGTCTCATCATCAGGAGGGAAATATAAAGCCTTCTCCACCTGTGGGTCCCACTGCTCAGTGGTTTGCTTCTTTTATGGAACAGCCATTGGAGTGAACCTTAATTCAGCTCTATCACAGCCTCCCAGAAACAGTGCAGTGGCCTCGATGTTATACACTGTGGTCACCCCTATGCTGAATCCCTTCATCTCCAGCCTAAGGAACAAGGACATTAAGAGCATGCTGTTGAGGCTGCAGAGCAGGACACTGTAGTCTCTCCATGTCTCTTATTGTTTTCATAGCTTGTTTTGTAAAATTCCTTCATCCGGACCTCCAGGTTTGTCCTCTTTGGTCACATTATTTTTGTAGCTACATGGCTTTTATTTTACTTTGTGTTTCCTATCCAAATAATTATTTATTCAGATTATTTTAACTGAGTTGCATGAACCTTCTAGAATCTTATCATAACTATCGTGATAAAATCAACATGAACTAGCAGCTTACCTAGTGTGTGAGATAAGATCTTGGCCTCCACATGAAATGCTAAGTTCTCTTCATATTTAAAATTGTCATCCCTCTTTAAAATTTATGCACATTTCCTTTAAAAAGTACATCTGAGATATCTGTTTCGCCAGGTTTGGTCCAGGGGCTATATCACTGCTCTTCAAGGTTCACTTTCAGAGGTATTATCTATGAATGTTAACCGTACTGATACCTGGGCATTATCACCAGAGAGTATGATTTGTATGGATGTTAATATGAGATTTTGTAAAAAAGTAAATATTCTGATGGTGATTCGTAAAGGAATAAAGTTCAAATTAGAATGAAATAAATTTTTTGTAGCAGCAGGTGACATAGCTTTCTTTCATGATTATTTTAAAATGTATTTTCCTTCAACACCACTCAGCTTGTGATTTTTATTGTCCTTTTTAGATATGTATATTTTTATAAAGAATAATAAGATTAATTATGTTAAATGGCCACATAGGTATAACATATTTTTTCATTCTTTCCTCCTAAACCTTTCACTTTACTTCCCGTCCCTCTGATCCCCGTCCTTACCTTCACACATCTACTTCTGGTTTATTTTATCTCTAAATTATTTACTTTTGACTGTTTTTATAAGGAAAAATGTGGGGTATTTTAAAATTTCTGAGTCTGCTTTATTTCACCTAACATGATGGTATCTAATTCTAAGTTCCTGCAAATGTCATGACTTCATTTTTCTTTATGGCTGAATATATTGTGTTGTGTCTCTATACCTCATTTTTTTCCCTTTTTCTATTATCACGAATTTAGTTTGTTTATTCAGCTCAACATATATATATATATATATATATATATCAGTATGCTTTACTGTGTTTATTTTTTATCTTTAATTTACCCATGAGAGATATAATTGGTTCAGATAGAATTTCTATTTTTTTCAAGTAATTAGATATATCATCTAACACAACCAATTTGGTTTTATCTCAGGAATGAAAGGATGATTTAGCATATATAAATCAATATATTTTACACACCACTAAAAGGAAGCAAGGATAAAAATTACATGATAATCTCAACAGACCCAGAAAAGGCCTTGATGGAATCCAACATCCGTTGATGATAAAAAAAAAAGAAAAATCCTGATGGAAATAGGTATGGACCAATGTTATCTCAAATTTTAAAAAAGTCATTTATGGCAAACTCACTGCCAACGTTATACTACATAGGAAATCTGAAAGCTTTTTCTCTAAAATCAGCAAGAAAACTAGAGTTTGTCTATTACCACTCCTGTTCAATGCAGTATTTGAAACTTTAGCAAGAGCAATCAGTCAAGGGCAAGAAAAGAATAGGAATATGCATAGGAAAGAAAGAACTCATAATATCCTTCTTCATTAATGACACGATCCTTTAGATAAAAGACCCCAATGTCAGCAAAAGACCTCTAGAACTAATAAACAATTGCCACAAAATAGCAGGATATAAAATCAAAATATAAAAGTAATTGAGTTCTTATGTACCAACAACGAACACATGAAGAAGTAAACTGTGAAAACAATCCCTTTCAAAGTAGCTTCACAAATGAAATATAGTGGTACTTGGGTTTGTGAACTTAATTTGTTTTATGATCTTGGAGAAGATGTCTGTAGTTTTGTTCATGTGGCTAAGATGACTTTGGTCATGTTTTTCACCAGAACAAAATTCTGTCGATAACTTTTGTTTGTGAACTGAATTATTTGCAAGCAGAAATATTCATGAACTTGTACTTCAAAATTATTTTAACCAAAGTGGAAGACCACTATAATGAAAAAAATACAACTGTGAAAATGAAAATTGAAAAGGACATTAGAGAAAGGAAGACATCCCTTCTTCCGTATAAGTAAAAGCAATATTGTCAAAATGACCATGCTTTCAAAATTGATATATAAATTTCATGGAATTGCAATAAAAACTAATGACTTTTTACACAGAACTAGCAAGAAAAACTCTAAAAATTACATGGAACCAGAAGGAACCTAGAAGAGCAAAGCAATCCTGGGCAGTAAGAGCAAAGCAGGGGACATTACAAACCCAGATTTTGAATTACATTACTGAGCATAATGAAAAAAACAGCATGGCATTGACAGAAAAACAAACATGAGGGCCAATAGAACAGAATAGAGAATTCAGAAAACATTTCAGCCACATTCAGACATTTAATCTTTGACAAAAGACCAAACTCCTATGCTGTAGAAAAATCAGCCTCTTTCTCAAACTGTGCTGAGAAAAGTGGTTACCTATGTGCAGAAGATTAAATATAGACCCATTGTCCTCATCCTGCACTAACATTAGATCAAAACACATCAGACCTGGATATTAAAACAGAAACACTGAATCTCTTGGAAGATAAAGTTGGTAAAACTTAAAGCCATAGCCATTGAAAAGGAGTATCTAAACAGAAATCCATTTGTGCAAAAAATTACAAAAGCCATCAATAAATGGAATTGTATTAAACTAAAATACTTTTGTACAGCAATGTAAACACCCAACAGAGTGAAGAAACAACTTACAGAATGGGAAAAAAATACGCTGACAGTTCTTCCTCAGAGGGAAGATTTATATCTGGAATATAGAAAACCATGAACACTCTAGTACTCTCAAAATAAAAGACCCAATCGAGTAATAGGCAATTGGTATGAACAGACCCTTCTCAGAAGGAAAAGTACACATGGACAATCAGTACATGAAAATGTGAAGCACCTTTGTTCATTAGAGAAATGCAAATGAAAACAGCACTGAGATTTTGTTTTACTCCAGAAAGCATGGCTATGACCATCAACTCAAAAGCCACAAATACTAGTGAGCTAGTCAGAAAAAGAAACCCTCCTACATTTTTGCTAGGAATGTAAACTAGTATAACCACTGTGGAAATCAGTATGGAGATTCAAAAAAAAAAACCCTAAAAATAAGAAATTTCATATGACTTAATTCTTCTCTTACTGGATATCTTCCCAAATGAGTTAATGACATCATATGGCAAAGATACATGCATGCTTTTGTTTATAGAAGCACAAATCAGAATAGGTAAATCTTGGAGGCTGCCTATGTACCTATCAAAAATGAGCCTACAAAGATCATGTGATATATATACACAATGAAGCAGTATTCAGTGATAAAGATAAACGTGTAATTTTAGAAAAATGGATGTACTTTGAGGTCATAATTTTAAGTGAAATAAATAAAAAAATTGATGGTTAAATACCACATTGTTCCTTTTATATGAGGAACCAAAAGTATAAACAATTTAAAGGAAAAATATTCTTTCACAGGATTTATACATATAACCATTACATTGCTCTATTTGCAAGACTAAAATTAGGTATAAGAACACGAATTGACTCAAGAGGATATTTATAGCCTGGATATACATGAAAATCTAAGTATTTTAATGAAGAGTCATAAGTTTACATAAATATAAGAAACATTAAATTCTAAAATATTTTCTGTATGGTATTCATGAATGTTTCACTAATTAAAAACTGTAATGAAATATCTTAGGGCCCATATAAAATGTATTAACAGATTAGAGATTCCACTGAATTTGAAAATGTAGTCTTTTGAATTCAAAATGCTCCATAAATATCTATAGACGTAGTGTGAGTAACAACAGGAGGCCTTAGCAAGAGTAAGGCCTGACTGTGGCAGAATCCAACCTCTGTGTCCCTGATACACTGCCATCCATCTGCATCTCCTTTGGCTGCATAGAGAGGGAAGGCATGGAAGAAGTGACTAAATGTTTGCAGGGAGCATCTCTGCTGACCCAGCCGGCAGGCCGTGAATGTCCTTTGGTTTAAACGTCTTTCTCCATGAAGGTGCTGTCCTAGTGCTTTGTCATCACACCTTCTGTCCGTTCCCATGACTAAAAGGTGTTAAACTCTCTTTCCCAGAGAGCTCGAGCCTGTGTATTCTCTGTTGGGATATGGAACGACAGTGGCAGTGCATTGAAATCGAAAGTTTCATCTAAGGCCAGAAGTGCCACGTGAACACCACTCTCGGTAAGATTGTTTGCATATTCTTTCAGGCAAATGGATGAAATCCAGCAAATCATCCGATCATTGCTCCAAAAAGCACATCTTTTATTTCATTCTGAGTTTCTTCTCTTCTTCTTTCCAGTTCTTTTCAGTCATAATTGAACCCTCACAGACACATAATTCCACACTGGAAACTGTTTCTGTGGAAAGTGTTTCTGTGACTACTGCTGACCATTTTCAGCTGCCCCTGCAGGTCTTTCTTGGACAGGTGGTCCAGCATCTGGGCATCCACAAGGCAGTCCATGAAGTAGCTGCGGTATTGAGGGAATCCCAGGCTGGGCAACAGCTCATTGCTGATCCACTCTTGGTTCATGTCCCCATACGCAGGTGTCAAGTGTCCTTCTCAGTGTGGGCTGGGTGGATGGGCTGGTTAGCGACATGATCTCCTGGATGGCCAGCCACAGCTTCAGCCTGTTCAGGGCATTGCTGGTGCCAATCTCACGCTGGATCCCTGTGTCTGACAGGACTGAAGTGAGGGCCCCTCTTTTCACATTTGCTCTGCAGGCAGCCACGTACTAGGCCAGCATCCCAACACAGAACTCCAGCCTTACAACCAGCGTTGGCCCATCCCACTGTGCAAATGGTAAGCCTTGACTCAGGGATTCCTCCAGAAACTCATGTTTTTTGTTTTTTTGATTTTGTTTTGTAACTCAGGTTCTTGAGCTTACAAGGGAGGCAAGGTGCCACTGAGCTAAATCCGTGGCCCCTACTTGTGTTATTTTTGTTGTTGTTGCATCTTTTTTTTTAAGTTTACAATTTTTTTTCAGCTTGTCTTCAAATTTGCTAATTCCCAAGGCATCTTGAGATGAGTTTCCTGCCTCTGAAACACTGTCTTGTCCCCGTGATTCTCTGCCAGGTTGTCCAGCCCAGCCCTTTTCCTTCTTGCCAAACAAATGCCCAATAGAGGACTTGCTGCCCTACTTCTTGGTTGCTTTGTGGAGCGAGTCCTGGCTGTTGTTAGTGCTGCTGGGTTTGCTCACAGGACCATCCTGGGAGCCTGTTGGGTTTCTCATGTCCCAAATATCCTCGTGGCTGACAGTATGCAATGCCCCTTTGTGCAACTTGTCTAATTGAAGGGACCTTGGAGAAGAGGGAGGGGAAGTTTCACATTTGGTCATTGTCTTCTCATCTTGTTCCTCTTCTCTGGAAGCTGACAACAGTCATTAGCCCCAGCCTGTCCAATTCCCAGCTGGGCTGTGAAGGACACTTCTCAGGGTGGAGTGATCGCTGCCCTGAGGAAAGGAACCAGAAAGCCAGGAAGCAGGATAGGGGGACTAGAGCTGATCGATCTGAAACAACCAAGA
>NW_028258228.1:576897-604618 GCF_053883595.1 Heterocephalus glaber | reverse complement strand
CTCCATCACTGAGGGCAACAACCATGGGGTTGTAGATCCCCTGATGGGTCCTTCACCTGGGTCATTGAGCCCAAGAAAATACACACTGGAGGCAGATTGGCATGTAGGGTGTATTAGCCAGCTCTCTCATCCTGGGACAAAATACCTGACACACACAACTGGCTCACAGTTTTGATGAGTTCAGTTCATGGTCAGCTGGCTCCAAAGGCAAAAAACAGCATGGTGGAAGGGTATGGAAGAGAAAAGCTGCTCATATCCTAGCAGCCAGGTAAAAGAAAGAAGGAGGGCAGTGGGTGGTGACCAGGCCCAGGGACCCAGCCTCACCATAGCCACCAGGACTGAAGGCACAAGCAGGCTGGAAAAATATTCCCAAATCTCTAAATTGTAAGTCTTTCAGATGAATGACAAAACTTGCAAACACATCACAGACCACATGGGAATGTGCCCAGCTTATGAGCATTGTGTGTCCTCTGCCAGCTGGGGAGTTGCCATGGGAACATTTCAGAAACCCTGTCGTTGGTCTGTCCGGGCTACACAGAAGCAGGGCCCGAGAGGAGACAGAAGGACAGACTAGGTGGCTGTGGGTCACTGGTCTGTGGTCAGAAGGGCAGACAGGTCTCAGTGGCCAGACACTGCAAAGCCCCCAGGAGCACTCTTGGCCTTCTCCTTAAGGTCCTCCTGCTCTATGGCCATGTAGCCCCGAACTTGGTGTCTTCCCTCTCCCTGCCTCTGTGTCCCTCTCCTGTGGTTTTTACCTTTGTCTATGCACCTGGCTGCCACTGCCCACCTCCAGTCCCTGTTTGCCTGTCCTCTGCCCAGATGACCTGCAGAAGCTGACTGGCTGCTCCCCAGGGCCACTGATGGGGAAAGATCCTGGGTCAAATATCTGTGCTGTTCAGCTTTGCCTCAGGATAATGAAATACCTGAGACTACTGACTTACTGCTCACAACATGAACACAAAAAACAAAGTGAGACAGGAAGGGGCTGGGGTCTCACAGTCCCTCCAGGGCACCCCAAAGACCAAAGATGCTGGGCCCTAACCCCAGGGCCTCCCGCATGCTAGACAAGTGCTCTGCCACTGAGCCATACCTCCAGCCCAACACGTGGGCTGCTGAAGGGGATTGCAGACCTAAACCAAGTCAGGATCCACACTTGGTCTGACACAGAGTCACTTCACACAACGTGGCTACTGTGGGCCGAGCATGAGGCTTAGGGAAATTTGAGGATGTGGCCGTGGGCTGGACAGGTGCCACCACAGCTGTCTTCTACATGCTCAGGGTCTGCCACCTGTGTCCCATCAGCGGCCCTGCCACCCACATCCTTCATGCCTGCTCCTTTCTGTCACCACCTCCCCTCCTGCTGTCCCACAGGAAGCTGAGCTGTGTGGCAAGCAAAGTTCCTTAGTTCCACTCTTCCCACCCGGCCCCTGCTTCCCCACAGGCCTCCTCTCCTGCCTGCAGTCCCCGTCTACAACCAGCCTGTGCCCCTGGGATGAGAGGACTGGCGCTGGGCAATGAAGGGACGAGGGAGCTCCATCCCTTCTGTACAAGAACTTGAGGTCTGGGCTGCTAGCAGCAAACCTGTGTGTTGCTTTGTGAGGGCTCTGCTGTAACAGATCATCATGGACCAAGGGGCTTAAAAATCAAAATGTGTTTTCTCACAACTCTGGAGGCTGGAAATCCAAAATCAAGGTATATTTGCTTTCCATTCCTGTAACAAAATAGCTGAAATCATCAACTTGAAGAGAAAACGGGTTTGTTTTGCTTTACAGCTTTGCTGGCTTCAGTCCATGGCTGGGAAGACCAGTTGCTTTAGGGGCTAAGGCGAGGCTACACCTCACGGTGGGGAAAGTGTGGCAGAGCAAGCTCTCACTATGCTGTCTGGGGAGGTGGGAGAGAGCAAGCGGGAAGGCCCAGGGTCCCCGTCCCCTTCAAGGACATGTCCTCAGTGGCCTGCGACCTCTCCTGAGCCCTGTCTCATAAGTTTCCCCCAATTCCCGACAGTGCCAAGCCGAGGACTAAGGCTTCCACACATGGGCCTTGGGCCATCCCAACTCCTAGTTCTGGTATAAGGTGCAGGCAGGGTCTGGAGGCTCTGAGTCTCCAGGAAGCTTGGCTGCAGGTGGCTGCCTTCCCACCATCTCTGCCCACGGTCTTCCCTCTGCCTCTTTCTGTGTCCCCGTCTCTTCCATGAGGACCCCAGCCATCTCAGATAGGGCACCCTTTTGGCCTCATTTAACTTAATTCATCTCTAAATTCTAAGACACAGGCTTAGGACTTTGATACAAGGATCCAGCAGGACACGTTCAGTGTATACCAGCCTTTATCGGTGACATGGTCAGAAGCTCCTCTGCTGATGGGGTCCTGGGGCACATGCCAAAGCCACGGTCTCTCATGGACTCCATGGTCACAGGGAAGGGGGTGCCACAGCCAGGACCCCTCTTGCTGAGGTGAGGACAGGGTGAGGTTATGGACACCCTGCCTGACACACACAGTGAGCAGCTGCTGCCACAGGGTGGGCTCTGGCATTTGATACCAGCTTAGGACCAGCAGCTCAGCAGCTGGCAAGTTGGTTACAGGACCTCCTCTCACCATGAGGAGCTAGGGCAGCACGGGCCAGGGTCCTGGCCATTCTCTGGACCATGGCCCTGGGCTTGAGGTCCTTGTGCAGGTTCCGGGACTCTAAGGACATCCAGGCCAGAAAGCCAGAGGTTCAGCTCAGGAGCCCAACACTGACTTGGGCATCAAGCTCAGGGGTACAATTCCTGTGACAGAAATTCTGGTCCTTCCTTCCTATTTTCCAGTCACTGTGTGTGGGCAGGGCATCCTAGGAAAGAAGCTCTGGCCCAAGTGCTCACCAGGAGTAGGGAGGGCCTTCCTGCCTGGCTGGGTCTCTGGTATTAGGTGCCCAAAGCCACCTTGAGGCCAGGGGATGAAGAGGTGGGGGCCAGTGTGATGGGAAATAGGTCCAGAAGGCGGCGCTTGAAGCTTATGTTTGTGTAGTAGGCCTCCATTCAAAACTGACTTTACAAGCTGGGTGTGATGGTGCATGCCTATGATCTCAGCATTTCGGAGGCTGAGGCAGGAGGATTGCCATGAGTTTGAGGCCAGCCTAGGCGACACAGTGAGTTCAAGGCCAGAGACCCTGTCTCAAAAAAAACACTTTACAGTATCACTGCAAAATTGTGCCCCAAACATGTTGGAGACTTCTGTCTCACCGTTGAGTTGGTTTTATACCCATCATGTGTCCCAGGACTCATCATGTCACCTTGCGAAGGGTTACAGCTACTTTCCCCTTTCTGGAGCCTGGAGTTGTTTATTTAAAACACGGACATCCAGGAGATGTCTGGGAGGGGCATCCTGCACCTCCCTAAGCCACAGCACATTCCCAGCTCACACAGAAGACACAGCCTCTCCTCAACAGCAGGGCAGCCCACAGGGCAGCGCCAGGCCCCCTGCAGGGACACCAAGCATCTGGGTGCAGGAAGGTCCTGCTTCTCACCTTCACCACTGCCTTCCCTTTCTTCCCAACATTAGCCACCTCCTCTCTCACTTAGGCACCTGGGTGACCTCTGGTTTCTGCAGCCCATGGGTGGCTATTACTCAGCGAACTTCAATCACCATGTGACCCCCCCCACCCCGTCCCACATGGTGGCCTTGACCTGATACCCGATTTCTCACCTTAACCTTACCTTAACCTTGTTACTGCATCCTTGTCACTACCATCTCAACACTGCCATCCTTCACCTTACCGTCCTAGACACAATCCAGGCATCTTTTGCCAATACTGTGCTGTTTCCAGTTTTTAGACTTGTTACTCACATCCTTTGTTTAGTTAACTTCATTTTACCCTCCAGCCCACCCTTGTCTCCATTTTCCCTCCAGTGCGACCCACAGAGCCAGACACATGGTCCACTCTTGCCTGACAGGCTATCTATCCTGGCCCCCCTCCTTTGTGTCCCGTGCGGAGGGTAAACGTCTGACTCACAGATGGAGCCACTTGTTTGGCTTTTCTATGCGCCCATGCCAGGTCCGGAAGGCTACTAGGGGAAAAATATACCACTAGGCATGGCTAATGCCCAATGCCCTCAACCAAAGTCTGTATGCCACGTACATTTCAAGGCAAAGCCCAGCTAAAAGCAAGAAAATAAGTTTTCTAAGTGCCAGGAAATTCTTAGAAGCATCTTAAAGGAGCCAATTTAAGGGAGGCTAGGTCATTAATTGGCCTCTAGAACCTTGACGATGTGAGAATGGGGCTTATGCCTAAAGGGCTATGTATGATGCTTCCTGCCAGGCGGGGTTAGGAGAGGAGGACCTGGCCCTCTGGAATGCAGACTTGGAATCTGCTCCTCATGACCTGGAGCTGCAGGGGGCTTACTGCCAACCTCGTTAAGCAGAGCCAGAAATCCCAGCCCTGCCCAGGGCGTGGCACCCAAGAGGGCCACACGGCTCACTGCCCCAGCTCTGCAGTAGGTTGGTGCAGAAAACTGAACGAAGCTGACACTTCAACCATCTGTACCTGATGGACTCTGACAGGTTCCAGCAAAGCCAAGCACAAACTCTCTCTGAGACACCTGCCTACCCCAGTACGGGACTCAGATATAAAACAGTCTCCTACTAAAGAGGACCTAGGAGGGAAAATCCGTGGATCTCACCAAGCAGAATGGAGAAACAAGATGCAAAAAATAAAGAGGTCAAGGGAAAGAAGTAGAGAGCATACATGATCGAAAAGGGACATTTAAATAAGAGGGTGGCAAATCCTCAAAAAAGATAAAGGAAGGGCAAAATCACAGGCAAGAATAATTGATGAAAAAGGCAGAGTTTACAAAGGACCAAGTTTGGAAAGGACAGCAAGCTGGAAATTTAGTACAACCAGGCAGAGCTCAAGAGAAAAGTGAAAAGTGGGGAGAAATGGGCCTGGATGGTGTGTGGAGCACACAGAGACCTGGGGTGGACACAGAGAGCAGGATGCTCAAGGAGAGGTGGGGACGGCAGCAGCTCCCCACTCAGAGGCTGAGATCACACCCACAGCCAGCTGTGCTGACTGTGACAGACAGCAGCAGAGCGGGAAGTCAGTGTGGCCAGTTGCTGCCAAGGGGAAGTCAGGAGAGACAGGTGGGTGTTTCAGGCTAACAGAGGCTACAGAACAAGCCATCTTTATGGGGCACATGGTGTCCTGGGTCTGTCCACCGGTGGTTACAAGTGCTGTTTGGGGACTAGGAAAGTCTTCACTCAGGTCTGGTGCACCAGGTCACACCAGGTCTCTGAGCAACATTCAGGTTGGACATCTCCCATGTACACCAGCATGAAGAATCTAACCTCCATCCACTGCCTTCACTCCTTCCTGCCAGTTTTGGCCTGTGGTCACATCTCACCAACCACAAAACTGGTAAAACCAGCCTCAGGCTGAGCAGTGGCCCCAGAGTCCCACAGAGCTTTGGGAGGCTGTCCTCAAGGTCCTCTCCAGAGAAGTCATTGTACCCCCTGACCTCCCACAAAGTGGACCAGCCCCAGGAGGAAACCTCAGGCTCTTCTCAGCATGCTGGGACTGATTGCAGACATCCTTTGCCTGTACAAGTCCCATTCCGCCTGCCTCTTTCCCTCTGCCTGCAGCCCTCTTTTCCTCTCCTGTGCATACATCTCTCCCTTCTGCCTACAGTCTATGTAACTGAAGTGGCAGGGTGCCTACAGCACACAACACATGGCTTGATGCAGGAACAGGCTGCACCCCATGTACACACCCTCTGTCTGGCCGCAGACACACAGGCCACAGCTATGCACACCAACCCCACCCATGTCCCCTTTCCCCTCCGCCTTGCTGCCTCCCAGTCCTCCCTGGTGATTTTTGAGGATTCTGCAGGGCCCCTGAGAGCTGCCGCTCTGCACAAAGGCCCCAGACCAGGTCGCCCTGGTGCTCCTCCCACACCTGTCTCCAGCTTGCCATCCTGGCCTGTTGTTCTCTGCTCCTCCCACAGCTGGAGCTGAGCAGCCAGCACGGGCTCTCCTGTCAGGGTCTGCAGGCAGCACTGCATGCAGCCCAGCTCTGTGAGGTGTGAGTGACACTTGAGGTGGGATCTGGGGAACCTTGGGAGCTCAGCCAGGCTGGGTCCTCCATACATCAGGAACTGGGCCAATTTCCACTTCGCTCATGGATTTGCGTGGGCCTTCTAGGACCTGCAGAAGGGTGGGATGTGCAGACCCAGCCAGGGTGCTTACACTGCCTCCAAGCTCTTCAAGACTCCGGGCCAGAGCTCGCTTCTCAGGGTCCAGAGGAGGAGCTGTGAAGGCCATCAGGAAAGGGGAACAAGCATGAGGCAAAATGAGGGTTGAGGGGCTGGGAGTCCAGAGTGGGTGAGGCAGACATACCAGGCCAGAGCAGCAGTGACATAGAACTTGATAGATGCCACTGAGGTGGGAGATCAAGCCCAGGGTCCTACGGGAGAGGAGTCTCTGTGCTGGGAGGTTTGCAAACATGCTCAGGTCATCTCGAAGGCCCCCAGGGTCATGGAGGAGGAGGCCCGGCCTGGAGGAGGCCACACGGGCTCAGCCCACTCCCAACACCTTACTGTGTTTGAGGCCCTGTGGATTCCAGAGGGCAAGGGCCAGGTCTAGTGTCCTCCCTGCCCTGAGCCCTGAAGCCTGGCTTGGCCTTAGGTCTGTCATTTCCCTCTGGGCTCACATTGCTGCTTCTGTAGGGGATTCATCTCTGTCACCCCGATAGCCAGACTTGGCCCAGAACCTCCTAGAGGGAACCCACTCCCCAGAGTCACTGGCCTCAAACATCCACACTGTGGCCCTGTGTGGGCATGCCTTGATACCCACACATGGGGAGCAACTGAGCTCCTGAGAATGCCAGTGAGGGCACCCTGGGGCTCATCCATGGGGCTCCCGAGGGGGCCGGGGAGGCTTGGCACCCATGGACCTGTTCACCAGTCCCCATACCCCAGGCGGCTGCAGTCATCCTTTTCTGACGGCGCCTCACACAACACACCCTGTTTTCCCTGCCGATGGCCCTCACCCTTGTCCTGTGGGGAACTAGGCCTAGAATCAGCCTCCCTTGGCCTGACTTTGGAAGCTGCCCAAAACTGGGGTCTCCCAGCCAGGTCACCTGCCACAGGCCCATTCCCAGCAGCTGAGATGGCACCAGAGGCTGCTATGGCCCCAACCCATTGCCCTGCCCCAGCTGCTGGCTGCTTCTCCAGAGCACTGCTACCAGCCCAGCTCCTTTCCATGCACCCAGCCTCCACCCCAGCCCACATCTCTGGGAGGAGCAGCCTGTGACTCTGTGAAGAGCAAGGAGCCCTGAGCCAGGGTCAGAAAACCTGAGTGTCTGGCATCATGGGATGAGTCTTATCTGTCACATGTATAGTTTCCCTGTTTTTCACTGAGGGCTCCTGGATGGGGAGGTCCCTGAGGTCCAAGCTTATGCTGAAGGGCAAGTGGGAGGTAGCTGGGTTAATGGCTGGGTGTGGGGACCATTGTTCTAGGAGAGCCTTCTAGGCAGGGACCTCAGGGTGGCAAAACCCAGAGAAGTACAGATACACCTCCTTTCAGGAACAGTCTCCTGCCCTCAGCCACCAGCATGTCCTAGGTCCCCTCAGAAAACAGAAGCCTGCAAGTCCAAGAGGAGTGGACAATGGTGACTCTGTTCCTCCTCCAAGATCTGCCCTCTGGGCAGATTCTCCACACACTCCCTGGGACCCACATCTCCCAGTCCAGCACGTGGAACTCACATCTTATGGCTGTGGCAGAGATTCAAGGGGATGAGGTCAGTGACTAAGGAGACACCCGGACAGTGTGACACCCCTGTGGACAGAGGCCCTGTGTCCTCGTGTCCTTTGCTGATTCCCTCTTGCATCATCAGCTGTGTAGAAACTGAGAAACCTAGAGGATAAATAAATTAAAGTACAAAATAAAAGACAGATAACTTGCAAACTGGAAGGGGACAGAGATAGAGGAAAGGAGGAGAAGGACATAAAAATGAAGATGCGCTATGGACATGCACCAGCTTCCCATGATGAATGTGATCCTTAAGTACTGCAAACATGCACTGATAAAAATAAAAATTAGAAAGAAAGAAAGAAAGAAAGAAAGAAAGAAACTATAGTAGAAAGGGACTCAGGGGTTATTTTTCTTTTTCTACTTCTTTTTCATGATTGAGGTCTAGCAAAATGCATAGGAAACTACACCCATATTTACCAAGTTGGCTTTCAAAGCCTGCTCAGAGTTTCCAGCTGGTGCATCAGCTGCAGCCTACACTGGGGGCTGTCAGGGTGCGGCTCCCCAGGACAAGCCTAAGCAGGGCCTGGGTCGGGCCTGGGAGTCCAGAAGGGCCTGGAGGGGAGAAGAGAGGCAAATAGAGGTGGTGTTGGGTGGGGCCTGGGCCTGCCTGCACCACTATACCCACCCCAGCTGGATTCCCAGCCCACGGCAGGAGCAGAACGTGCCCAATCCCTGAGTGGTGGCCACCAGTGTCTCTCCATCTCCCTGGGAAAGGTGGCCAAGAGGTGACCAAAGTGGCCTGGTGGAAAGTTTGGGTGAGTGGGGGTGAATGGGGAGATGGTTCCTGCATGGGGCCAGGGGTGGGCACCCAAGAGGTCCACAACAGTGCAGACAGGATCCGGTGGGCCAAGCCCTGGGCAGGACCCAGAAGAAGGGGTCCAGGCCTTCAGGACCTTGGGCAGGAATGGGACCAAATGGGGAAGTGACCAGATGAGGAGACCTTGCAATGCCAGGGAAGCTGGGGGTGAGGAACTCCAGAGAAAGCTCTCTGAGAGGTTTGGGTGCTTAGAGAAGGGGCTCCTGGCTAAGGTACAAACCTGTGCACTCTAGGAGAGCCTGACAGGCTGCTCTCAGCTGAGTTATGGAAGGATAGGGAGCGGCTCTGGAGGGAAGCAGCCAGCATGGTTCAAAGGTTCTGGGAGGGTACAAGATGGGCCTGCAGAGGAAGACAGAATCCTAAGAGGCCTTGCACATGGGCCAAGGGGTTGGGATTGAATCTTCAGAGCCCCAGGAGCCATGAAAGCTGCTGGTCGGGACCTGTGGGTGCCCATGATGCAGGATAGGAAGGGTGGGAGGGCACCAGGGAGAAATGTCTTCCATTTGTCAAGATTAGCAAGGGGGAGAGTTAGCCGGAGGACCTGGCCCACAGGGGCCTCCAGTGGTTCTGCCACAGAAGTAAGTGCTGAGGTCTGGGCTATAGCCTGAGCAGCTTGACTCAGAACCCCAACTCTGCAGGTCTGGGCCATCCCTGAGCCAGGGAACAGTCAGCTCAGCAGCCAGATTATCATGGACACCCTATATGGCTGGCCAGGCTGCCAAGGTGAATCACTTGTCCCCTGGGCACAAAGCCAGACCAGGAACAAGATGGAAGAAGATGAAAAAGCAGGTGGAGCAGCCCAGCTATGGGGTGTGGACCCCATCCCAGGGCAGGATCCCCCCTCCCCTTTTGGAGAGGACAGAGCAGCCCAGGACAGGGAGAGGCAAAGTTGTGTTATCTCCTCTACAGTGTAGCTCTGAGTCACCTTTCCAGTAAGGAGGTGCCTGTCTGATCTCACCCACCCCCTGGGATAGCAACCTCTGGGGCCTCAGGTCCTGTGGAGTCGATCTTGATTCCCAGAAAATCACCCCATCTTTCTAAAAGCTTATTCTGGGAAGTGAGGCTGAGGCCTCCGGGTGTGGTGAAATCAGCCAGCCAGGAAGAGATTTGCTGGCTAATCCAGCCTGAGGCCCACCTCCCACCCTTCTTGGGTGTCTGCTGGGCTCCCTCACTTCCCCAAATAGCAAGGGACAGAGCTAGGCACTTACAGCCCAGAGCCCCCAGGCTCCCAGAGGACCTGCGTGCCTGTGGGGGAGACTTTCTCCACCCAAGTGTTCCAAGAATCCTGGAGTCAGGGAAGGGCTGAGTCACCAATAGACAGGGGAGGTGGATGGGGACAGCACGAGGTGGGCTCTGGATGAGGCCCACACCGCTGCTTGCCAGCGTGCCACTGAGCTAAGCGCCATTTCCAAAGCACCAGACACAGGCTATGGTGCAGTCAACACCTAGGAAGAGTAGCACATATGGGACTTCACCAGGAAGGCACGTCGTGTATGTGTGCACACCGCTAGGCAACATCTGCACCACACTGGCTCTCTGGAGGAATTTCCACAGAAATCATTTCGAACACATAAAGCACCATGTAAAACGCTGTGCTAAGAAATGAGACAGGAGGGGCCGGGGACTTAGCTCAGTGGTTCAGCCGCCTGCCTCCCAAGCACAAGGTCCTGAGTTCAATCCCCAGTGTAAAAAAAAAGGAAAAAAAAAAGAAGACATGAGACAGGAAGGTCTGTCAGCAGACATTTGAAATTCAAGCAAGGGTAAAGAAAGATGTCTAAACTCTTGCTCATAAAAAAGATCCCCACAGATTTATCATAGGTGAGAATGTGCTCTGTAGTTTCAGGATTTAATGTAAGGCTTGGATGGAAGCCTAGGAGGGCTGGATGGATGAATCTATAGAAGGAAGAAGGGAGGGGGAAAAGGAAAGGAAGGTGGGAAGGAAGAAGACAGATGAATGTGTGGGTGGATAGACGGATGAGAGGAAGAGAGGGAGGAAGGAAGAGAGGAAAAGGAAAGGGAAGAAAGAGGAAAAGAAGGAAAGATGAAAGGATGAAGCTAGAAGTCGATGGCTGGTCAGGGAATGGATGAACAGATGACTGGAGGATCCTGTGAGTAGAGAGGCTGCTGGTTGGATGGAGTGATGTAAGGGGGAGGTGGACAGGTACGTGAAGACCAGACTCGGCACAGCTGAACTTTCCACTGAAGAATCTGAGTCTCCCTCAGACTCAGTGCCTCTCTCCAACCCACCTCCTCTCCTAGCCTCTCCCAGAAACACACACCTGAGAGGGGCCGTCGGCATAGGCACAGGGCAAAGGGGACCTCAGCCACAGCCTGAACCTGAGCCCTCAGGTCCCTGAAGTGTCCACTCTCAGGGCACAGAGGCTGTCACACATCCTTGGACACACAAGCCACACTGTCTGTCTGCACACTCTTGAGGCAGCTGTCAGCTCTGGGAGGGCTTTTCATTTCTCCTGCTGCCCATGATGGTGAGAAGGCCAGCCGAACACCTTCAGAGGGCACAGGTGGGCACAGCCTGGGTGGTTTCTCCTCACACTCCCTGCTGCTCCAGCCTGTGGAGCAAAGATCCCAAGGGATTGGAACCTGTCAAGCTGGCCAAGCTGGTCTCAGCAACCCCCCCAAAGGGGCCCTCCCACCCTGAAGGGCTGCCAGGTGGGCAGGAGGCTGCCCACCCTCCTGCCCCTTCCCGCTCAGCAGGCCTGGCTCTCTCACAGGTTGAACAGGAGGGTGTCACGGTGAAGGGCAGCTCCCACTTCAACCCGGACCCTGACGCCAAGACCCTCTACAAAGCCATGAAGGGGATTGGTGAGTGGGGGCTGTGCCCCTAGGTGGCGCCACACTGCCTCCAGCCCTGGAAAGCACATGCCAGGCAACACCCGGAGGGCGAGCCCGTTGTGCAGTCTCCCACAGACCTGGCTTCCCTGGGGAGACTAGGGTGGGGGGCTGTTCCTTCCTGGGCCTTGGCGGGATGGGGAGGCCATCTGCTGGATCCTGTGCAGGCGACTTCACCTGTCACTTCAAGCTTTCTCATTAGCAAAATGGCCCAAGTGTCACTGTGAATCTCTTATAAAATATTTCATTTTTATTAGTGCATGCTTACACTACATAATGATTCCATTTTCATGGGCAGTTGGTGCATGTTAATTCTTTTTATGTCCCCAAACCCTCCACCCCTCCCCTGTCTCCATCACTTGCTTGCCTTCCCACTAAAGAAAGATCTATCTCGGCAGACAGGCAGGTCTGTGCATGCCCTACCAAGGTCCTGAGTCATGCGGAAGACACTGAATCACCCCGCTGCAGACAGGCAGCCACCTGATTCCACATTACCAAGGTGCAGAGGACACCAGACCACCAGACCAAGGTACTAAGTCCCACTGTTCCCAGTCCAGAGGTAGGGGCTTCTGAGCTGTGGTCCCACTGCTCCTGGTCCAGAGGAAGGGACTTCCCGGTCACCATCCCTCCACTGCTCCCAGCACAGAGGAAAGGGCTTTTGGGCCACCTTCTGTCCCGCTGCTCCTGGCCCAGAGGAAGGGGTTTCCTGCCACCAACCCTCCGGCTGCTCCCAGCCCACAGGAAAGGGATTTAGGGTCACCATTCCTACCGCTGCTCCCGGCCCCAGTCCCACCCCTCCCAGCTCAGAGGAGGTAATCTGTGCAGGGGCTAACAGCCCCCTGCCCCAGTCGAAATGAGAAAACACATAAATAAGTCTCAAAACCAGATTTCCAGATCACCTACAGCAACCCCAAAGGGAAATGAGATGGAACCCTCTGATACTCAACCACCTGGACCCACTGAACTGGCAACAAAAGGGGATCTGGAAAAAATGAAATCAGAAATAATTTCTCAGATAACAGGAGAAATTGTGACCTTAGTGCAAGACATGATTAATAAATCTAGAGAGGAGTTGAGGAACATGATGGAATCACAAAATAAGAAACAAATGGAACCCATAAAACAGATGCAAATAGATTTCCAGGACATGAAAAACTCCACTGAAAGTCTACACAGCAGAATGAGCCAGTGTGAGGACAGAATTTCAGATATAGAAGATAAGAAGGCAATTAGTGACCAGGAAAAGAAAAATTGCTTCCAAATTATAAGGGAACATGAGAAATCAATCCAGCAGCTGCTAGATGATGCAAAAAAGAATAACATAAGACTGATTGGGCTCAATGAGGAAACAAGAGAGAGTGTAGATGACATAAAAAATCTCTTCACAGAAATAATGGCAGAAAACTTCCCAAGCAGGGGAAAAGAGCTTGACATACAGATAAGTGAGGCATATAGTACTCCATATAGCCTTGATCAAAAAAAATTTACACATAGGCATATAATTGTTAAGATTCCAGAAACACAACAGAAGAACAAAGTTCTCCAAGCAGTCAGAGAAAAGAAACAAATCACATACAAAGGAAAGCCCATCAGAATCACAGCAGACTTCTCAACACAAACCATCAAGGCAAGAAGAGCTTGGGCTGACATGTTCCAAGCCCTAAAAGAAAACAGCCTCCAACCCAGACTGATGTACCCTGAAAAACTATCTTTTAAAATGGATGGAGAAATAAGATACTTTAATGACAAAGAGCACCTTAGGAACTTCATGAATACCAAACTAGCACTCCAAAGAATTTTACACAATAGCCTAGGAACAGACGTTGAGGATCACAACCCCAGGAAGCAAAGCAGAATGAACCCATCTGGCATGACAAGAAATTAAATGGAAAGGGGGAGAACACAACAAAAAGAAAAAGTCATGGCAATGACAAGTCAATATGTTTCAGTTATAACCATCAATGTTAATGGTCTCAATGCACCAATCAAAAGAAATAGACTGGCACAATGGGTCAAGAAGCAAAATCCAACAATATGCTGCATACAAGAAACACTTCATTCAAAAGGAAACTCATAGACTGAAAGTCAAAAGGTGGAAAACAATACTGCATGTGATAGGAACCCGAAAAAAAGCAGGAGTAGCTATCCTCTTGGCAGATCAAGTAGATTTCAAACCAACACTAATTGAGAGAGATGAAGAAGGACACTACATCCTTGTAAAGGGAAGAATCCAAGAGGAAGTGATGACAATCATAAATATCTATGCACCAAACACTAGTGCACCCAACTACATAAAACAAATACTAATGGACATGAAAAGCCATATATGCACTAATATAATTGTAGTGGGGGACCTCAACACCCCACTGTCACAGATAGATCAACTAGACTAAAGATAAGTAATGAAATACTAGAACTCAATTGAACTCTTGAACAAATGAACTTAAGAGATGTTTACAGAGTCTTCCACCCCACAAAATCAGAATACACATTCTTCTCAGCTGCACATGGGTCATTCTCCAAAATAGACCACATATTCACACATAGAACATGTTTAAGGAAGTGCAAAGGAATTGAAGTTATCCCATGAATATTATCAGACCATAGTGAGATGAAATTGGAGATCCATGGCAAACAAAACTCAAAAAATTTCATAAGCACATGGAAATTGAACAACACACTTCTGAATAACCAATGGGTCACAGAGGAAATTACAGAAGAAACCAGACAGTTCCTTCAATTAAATGACAACAACAATAAAACATATCGGAATCTATGGGACACAATGAAAGCAATCTTACGAGGCAAATTCATAGCAGTGAATACGCATATGAGGAAAACAGAACGAGCCCAATTAAACAACCTGCTGCTGAATCTCAAGCTTCTAGAAAAAGAAGAGCAAGACAACCCCAAAGCTCATACAAGGGAAGAAATTATAAAGATCAGAGGAGAAATCAATGCAATGGAGACTAAGAGAACAATACAAAAAATCAATGAAGCCAAGAGTTGGTTCTTTGAAAGAATCAACAAAATTGATAAACCTTTAGTCAACCTTGTCAGAAAAAGGAAAGAAAAGGCCCAAATCCATGCAATTAGGAATGAAAAGGGTGAAATTACAACAGACCCAGCAGAAATCCAGAGGATCATCAATACCTACTTCCAGAACTTATACGCCAATAAGATGGACAACACAGAAGAAATGGACAGATTCCTAAATACATATGAATTACCAAAGTTGAATGAAGAAGACCTAAAAATTCTGAACAACCCAATATCAACCAATGAAATTGAAAACATAATTAAAAACTTATCACCTAAGAAAAGCCTGAGCCCTGATGGCTTCACTGCTGAATTCTACAAGACATTTAGAGAGGAATTGCTGCCGCTACTGTTTAAACTCTTCAATGAAATTGAAAGGGAAGCAATACTCCCAAATTCATTCTTGGAAGCAAGCATCACCTTGATCACCAAAGCAGAGAAAGACCCAACTGAAAAAGAGAACTACAGGCCAATCTCACTAATGAACATAGATGCAAAAATACTTAATAAGATACTGGCAAACGGAATGCAGATGATCATCAAGAAGATCATACACCCTGATCAAGTGGGATTCATCCCAGGGATGCAGGGATGGATCAATATATGAAAATCAATTAGTGTAATACACTATATCAATAGAGCCAAGGACAAAAACCATATGATTATCTCCATAGACACAGAAAAAGCATGTGACAAAATCCAACATGCATTTATGATAAAAACCCTACAAAAAATTGGAATAGATGGTCTCTACCTCAAACTGATAGAAGCCATCTATGAAAAACCAACAGCCAATATCATACTAAATGGTCAAAACCTGTAATCCTTCACACTCAAATCAGGAACAAGACAAGGATGTCCACTATCACCACTCTTGTTCAATATAGTTCTGGAAACATTAGCCACAGCAATTAGACAAGAGAAAGAAATAAAAGGAATAAAGATAGGAAATGAAGAAGTCAAATTGTCATTATTTGCAGATGACATGATACTCTATATAGAAGACCCCAAGAACTCCACCGAAAGTCTTCTAGACTTAATAACCAAATTCAGTCAAGTAGCTGGTTACAAGGTCAACACACAAAAATCAATAGTTTTCCTCTACACCAATGACAGACTCACTGAGAGAGAAATAGCACAAATAATTCCTTTCACAATAGCATCCAAAAAACTGAAATACCTAGGAATCATCCTAACAAAAGAAATCAAAGACCTCTTCTCTGAAAACTATGGCACTCTGAAAAGAGAGATTGAAGATGATATCAGAAAATGGACAGATATCCCCTGCTCCTGGGTAGGAAGGATTAATATAGTGAAAATGGCCATACTTCCAAAACTGCTATATAGATTTAATGCAATTCCAATTGAGATCCCAGTAGCGTACTTCATGGACCTCGAGAAAACAATCCAAAAATTCATTTGGAATAAGAGGAGACACAGAATAGCAAAAGCAATTGTAGGTAACAGAGACATGGCAGGGGGTATCACAATCCCCAACCTGCAACTCTACTACAAAGCTACTGTGATGAAAACAGCATGGTACTGGCAAAGAAACAGGCTTGAGGACCAGTGGAACAGATTAGAAGATGCAGAAACAACGCCAGACACACTCAGCCATCTCATCTTCGACAAAGGAGCCAAACACCCTCACTGGAGGAAAGATAGCCCCTTTAATAAATGGTGCTGGAAAAATTGGGATTCAACTTGCCAAAGATTAAAACTAGACCTGTATCACTCACAATGCACCAAACTAAAATCAAAATGGATTAAAGATCTAAATATTAAAATAGAAATTCTGAACCAGTTGGAACAGAAGTTGGGTAGAACCCTTGAAGACATCAGTATAGCAAAAGATTTTATGAACAAAACCTCAGTTGCCCATGCACTAGCACAAACAATCAACAAATGGGATCTCTTCTTATTAAAAAGCTCTGCACAGCAAGAGAAACCAGCAGCAGTGAGAAGAGACAATCCACAATGTGGGAAAATATCTTTACCTGCTCTTCCTCAGACAAAGGTCTACTATCTCAAATCTATAAAGACTTAAAAAGATCAGATCTCCCAAATTTAAAGATCCAATCCAAAAATGGGCATCTGAAATGAACAGACATTTCTCAGACAAAGAAGTGGAAATAGCAAATAAATACATGAAAAAATGTTCAACATCACTGGTCATTCAAGAGATGCCAATGAAAACCATGCTGAGATTCCACTTCACTCCAGAAAGAATGGCTTCTATCATGACATCAACCAATAACAAATGCTGGTGGGGCTGTGGGGAAAGAGGAACCCTCCTCCACTGCTGGTGAGAGTGCAGACTGATGCAAGCACTGTGGAAATCAGTATGGAGATACCTCAAAGAACTAGCACTGGAAGTCCCATTTGACCCCACTCTTTCACTGCTGGGGATCTTCCCCAAAGAATTAAAAGAATCATACCACAGTGATATATGTGCACCCATGTTCATAGAAGCACAGTTTGTAATAGCTAAAACTTGGAAACAGCCCAAATGCCCATCAACTCGAGAGTGGATAAAGAAAATGTGGGGATTTTTATAAAATGGAGCACTACTCAGCCATAAAAAATGAGAAATTAGAGACATTTATAGCTAAATGGATGCACATTGAGGTGATACTCTTAAGTGAAATAAATAGGATACACATGTGTAAATACCAAATAGTTTCTCTAGTGTGGAAACTGAAAGTGTGACTAAGGACTAAAAGGTATAATAGATAATGTGAAGTACGAAGCAAAGGGGCAAAGGGAAAGGGGAAGTGGGAGGGGTAGGGGAAAGGAAAGAAGGGAATGGAATTAACATGAGAAAATGAAAAAATGGACACAAAGTCTTTGTAAATAGGGAGGGCTGGAGGGGTTGAAGGGAGGGGAAGGGGAGGGGGAAAAATAAGAACCAAGAGAGATTATGTAAAAGTGCAAATTTCCAATGATGTATGTCATTACTTTGTATACCTAAAATGTACCAATAAAGTAAAATTTTAAAAAAGAGAATAAAAAATTAATACCATCATATAATTTGTATGTATTCATGTTTCTGTGTTTACTTGTATTAAAACTTCACATTAAATTTCCTATTTAAGAAAAACGTTCTCTTGCTCTGGCTTCTTAGGCACATAAAGTCATGTGCATAAAGCACTTTATTGATCACAATAGTGATCAGATGTCCAGAGAAAGCTCTTACACATGTGTTGGATCCTTCTTTGTGGCCTTTAGCTGAAGAGCTCTGAGTGATACAGCCAGAGGGGCAAATCAGTTCTTCAAGCATTATTTGAATTTAAGCTCCATACTCTGGAATTCTTGACACTGCCCAAAGCTTCATGAAGCCTCAGCTGTAATTCAAGGTGAAGAGTCCTGTTTTGATGTCACTATCAAGTGAGAACACCCCTGTGAGCACCTTGGGCATCTGTATCAGTCATAAGTCTTCTTGCTACCAAAAAAATTATCCTGTCTGGGGACCTACTGCCACTCCCAAAGCCAGTGGCTTAAAGCAACTGTCATTGTCCCTTGTGGTTGGGAGGATTGACTGGGCTTAATCAGGCAGGTCTCTCCTGAGTTCTCTAATCAGTTAGTTAGATAGAGTCTGAGACAGCTGAATGGTAGGCTGAACATCAAGGCTTCTCCACGAGGCTTCTCCATGTGGCTTCAGAGTCTGGATTCAGAAAAGCTTGAGAATAAGCATAACATCACTTCTGTCACATTCTATTGGCCAAAGAGGTCATAGAGCCCACCCAGATTCAAGGAGGAAACAGAGACCCCATCTCTCAAAGGGAACTCTAACAAAGATTGGGTGAACGTTTCTGCTCCCCTACAGGGGCACACTATGCAAAACACACATTTGGCTGCCTAAATGGCACATCCACAACCTGGACTTTGAGAATGGTTGGACCCAGGAGTTCAAGAGCATTCTTGGGCTTTCTTTCTTCACCACTGGACTCTGCAGGCCACTCCTGGGCATGGGCTCCAGACACACTCCCTCTAAGACCCAGTGAGATGGTATTCAGCACCCCAGAGCCCACAGTCTTTAGAGCAGATGGAAAACTCTCCCAGCCTTCCTTTCTCCAAAAGTGGACTCTGGCTGGCCCCACTATGTCCCCCTGAGCCAATGAGCATGTCCATTGTACAAGACACTCTGGCCACTAGGAGCCTCAGACTGCCCTGGGGTGGGACCTCCTTTATCACCTCAGCAGCAGAATGTTGAGGGAAGAGGCCTTGTGCTTTCCATTCCTGCCTCCCTGCTTGAGCTGGGCCATCCCATTTCATCTTTTCCAGCTCTTAGACTAGCATTTATGTCATTAGCTCACCTGGTTTCCAGTCTTTTGGACTCAGACTGAATAACACACAAGCTTTCTGGGTATTTAGTTTTCAGATAGAGAGAAGGAGGAGGAAGGAGGAGAAGGAGAAGAGGAAGAGGAATAGGGAGAAGGGGAAGAGGAAGAAGGAGGAAGAGGAGGAGGAAGAGGAAGAGGAAGAAGCAGAAGGAGGAGGAAGAGGAGGAGGAGGAGACAGAGGGCTGTGGATTTAGCTCAGTGTTTTCACCGCCTACTGTGCAAGTGCAAGGACCTGAGTTCGATCCCCAGTACCCCCCAAAAATCCAAAAAAAACCCAAAAAAATGAGAAGGAGGAGGAGGAGACTTTTTCTCAAAGCACGGAACCATGGAGGTGTCAGACCCTGAAAGAGGCCCTTCATTTTTATCTTTTATTTGTTATTTTCAAAATTACCACTATTTTTTTCTCTTATTTTTTTCTTTTTCTACTCTTTTAAATATTTTTCTCTTTTTTCTTTCTTTTCTCTTTTCTTTCTCTCTCCCTCATTCTCTTGCTGTCCCACATTGTTATTCATCTACCTTTGTGTTCCTGTTCTGGCCCTAATTCAGATTTCTTCTTCATTTTTCTTTTCTTCTCTTTCCTTCTCTCCCGTGTCCTCTGGCCTCACTGCAAACTTTTCCCTATCCTTCACCTACATATCCCTCCCTCCACAACTCCTTCTAATTCCCCATCCTGAAGGGTAAAGTTGCTATATTGAGGAGTTTATTCACTGTAAACATATGTTTGGTTGGTCCTTCATTTTGATTTAATTCACACAGTTAAAGGTGATAGATTAATAACGGCCACAAATTGTCATTTTCTAAGAGGTACTTGATGCTATGGTGCTGCTGATTGTATCACTTGGACTAAGGTGTTGTGATTGATCTAATCAGTTGTTCTTCCTGCTATAATAATGAAAATGAGATAGCCTCAGAGACATTAGAGACTCAAAGCCTAAGACCAGCTATATCTGGAAGACACCTCTGAGAAGCAATCATTCTATAAGGGTTCTAAATGCATCAACAAAGATACTTACAATAAGCAACTTCAAAGTATCAACCCAGAAATTAAATCAAGAACAGTACCAAAAACAAAAACGAGAAGACATTTAAGCAAGGCACAAACTCAGACTTCCACCCCACCAAGGGTAAACTCTGGGGGAAACCAGGTGGAAAAGTCCAATAATTGAACACCTGGACACCCTGAACTGATAGCACAGGAAGTAACAAAACAGATGAATGAGGCTCTAGAAAAATTCAAAGCAGAAATAATCTCCCAGGAATCTACAGAGATGGTGAGCAGAGTGAAAGACATGATTAGAGGCTCTAGAACAGAAACTGATAAAAAAAAAAAAAAAAATGAGCTCAGAAACACGCTGGAAGCCATGAATGCCCAGCATAAGAAAGAACTGGAAACCATGATCACCCAACATAAGAAAGAAATGGAATCCATGAAACAGATTCAAACAGATATTAAGGAGATTAAAAACTCTGCTGAAAGAATGCACAGCAGATTAAGGGAATCTAAAGATAGAATATCAGATATAGAAGATAGGATTGCAGTTAAGGACCATGAAAACAGAGATTCTTAAAAATAGTAAGGGACCACAAGAAATCAATCCCGCAGCTGCTAGATGATGCAAAGAAGAATAGCATAAGACTGACAGGAGTCCACCAAAAAACAGGAGAAAGTACAATTGACATTTAAAAAAAAACTGCTCACAGAAGTAATAGTAGAAAACTTCACAGACAGAGGTGGAGAATTGGACCTACAGATAAGTGAGGCATATAGAACTCCAACTAGCCACGATAAAAAAAAAATCTACACCCAGACATGTAATAGTCAAGATCCCAGAAATCCAACAGAAGAACAAAATCCTACAGGCAGTTAGAGAAAAGAAACAAATCACCTACAAAGGAAAGCCCATCAGAATCACAGCAGACTTCTCAACACAAACCCTCAAATCAAGGAGAGCCTGGAATGAAGTATTTCAAGCCCTAAAAGAAAATAACTTCCAACCTAGACTGTTGTATCCTGCAACAATAATAGTAATAGTTAATATCTATGACTGCTATTAATACCTATTACTGGGTGTATGTGTGTCACTGTCTTTAACTCCTTTGGGAAGATATCTAGAAGAGGAATAGCTGGGTAAAGTGAGAAAATGTAGTATTTGTCTTTCTGTGCCTGGTTTATTATTATCTTAATGTAATCACTTCCAGTTCCATCCATGTTTCTCACAAATGACATAATTTTTTGTGGTTGAATAATATTAATTGGGTATATGGGCCATATTGTAGTTTCTTTATCCATTCATCTGTCAGTGGATATTTAAGCTGATTCCATAGCTTGGAGATTGTGAATAGTGCTGCAAAATATATGGGTGTGCAGGTATCTCTGATAATAATTAGTGAGATTGTTGATCATATGGTAGTTCTATTTTTAGGTTTTTGAGGAACCCATACTCTTTTCCATAATGGTTGTATTAATTTACATTCTCACCAACAGTGTATGAGAGTTCTCTTTCTCTGGAAACTCAGCCAGCATTTATTTTGTCTTGTTTTGGTTGGGTTTTTTTGTTTTGGTAAGAGGCAAGGGAGAATTATAACAAAGAGGATGAGACATTCATGTTGTCACTGTGACTTTATGTTGATCCTCAAGCTTTACCTGTGCATGGACTGGTCAGCTTCTGGGGTTAGAGAAGGACTGTTGTTTCCTTAGGCTTCAGACATGTGTAGACTAGTCAGCTTCCAGGGTGACTAGAGGGGGGCTGTTTTTTCTGGTGGTGGCCCTATCTCATTGCAGGGTCATCTGATTCGAGTGTCTGGATCCTTCTAGTTGGTTCACTTGTCTTGGGCTGTTGGCTTTAGCCACCTGTGGTAGTTTTAAGGCACATTGCCTGTAATTTTAACAGCAGTAGGGATGGACAGTACAATATGAGGTCCATCTCATGTGGGCCCAGAATTGTTGGATTTTTTTTTTTTTTTTGACTCAGGTTTGAATGGGTATACTGGGTCTGTTAGGTTTATGGGTATTTTTTTTTTTTTTTTTTTTTTTTACCCAGCCATGGATATCTTGTATGGCTATTTTTAAAGCCTACACCTGCCTTCCTTAGGGATAATTTTCTTAGTTTACAGAGATTACCCTTAATTTGACTTATGATTGGGTGTGGCTAATTGAATAAGATCTCAAAGGGGAAATACCCAGTTTGTTTGGTGGGGTGTACCTTACTCGGAGGACCTTAGCCAGGACTTGATCACATCTCAAGTGAGATTCTTGGGAATACTTTTTCAGTAGTTGTTTGAGTATCTGGTTTATGTTCTCTACTTTTCCTGAGCTCTGTGGCTAGTAGGCCGTGAGAAGTTTTTATTTTATCTTTAACATCTGTGTGAGCTCTTGAACTCAGGTTTGAATCCTGGTATACTGTCTGACCTTAACTCAGGGGTAGTTCAAATTTTGCAATAATGTCTCTTAACAGCACCTTTGTTATCTCTCATGTCTTTCTTTTTTGAGTGAGGAAAGCTTTAACCCATCTTGAGAAGTTGCAGACAAGCACCAACATATATCTATAGCCTGCCACCTGAGGCAGTTTAGTGAGATCTATAACCAAGTTTTCAAAAGGGTAACACCCATCTCTTGAATACCCAAGGGCCAAGTGGGCCTTGTTTCAGGTTGTTTTGCACACAGGTTAAGCATTACTGACATATAGCTTGGGTTATGGCAGTGAGCCACAACACTTAGAAATGACAGCCTAGTAGCATCTCTAGTGCTGTTTTTTATGTGAGACCCTTGATGGAATTATTTTACAAACCTGAGGCCATCATTTCAGGGATGCCCAGTCTCTTATCAAAAAATTTTTGCCATCCTCCCTTGATATAATTTCTATTTTCTCAGGCAAACCAGGCTTTTTCATTTGAAGAGTAATTTGGGGTTTCCAGGAGAGGAAGCTTCAGGATGAGAGGCCTGGCTAGGGACTCTTTTTTGGGCTGTGGGGCCACCATAGCTGCCCATTTTGTTTTTCTATCTGGCTTTTTTTTTTTTTTCTAGCTTCCTACGTTTCAGTCCTTTGGTATCTCCTGCAGTGTGTAGTAGCCATTTTCTTTGGGGCCCATACAGCATCTAGGATACATATAACATATTCAGCAGTTAAGAGGCCTCTTTTCCTATATGTATACCCCCATGTACATACAATGTTGCAAAGTCATATTTGGAATCGATATAGATGTTAGCATTTTGTCCTTTGCTAGCAAAAGAGCCCTTGTCAAAGCCATTAAATCTGCCTTCTGGGCTGAGGTACTGGTAGGCAAAAGCTGGGCCTCTACTACCGAGTCTAATGTCACCATTGTATGCCCTGACCATTGGACCCCTTCCAGCAAAAAACTGCTTCCATTTGTGAACTATTTAACACCTGGTCTCTGAGGGGCAATCTGTAAGATCTCCCCAGCTCAAGAATGCTTTTTTTTTTTTTGGTACCAGGGATAGAACTCAGGACCTTGAGCTTGTGAGGCAGGTGGCAGCACCACTGAGCTAAATCCCTGGCCCTCAAGAATGCTTTGTCCATGACTTTCACACAGTCATAAAGGCAGGCTTCTGGTTTGACTGGGAGCAAGGCAGCTGGATTAAGAGTATTTATTGTCTCTAGGGTTATGTGGGAATTTTTATATAGCAGCCCTTGATATCAAGTTATCCTTGGATTTGATAACCAATGGTCTCCTCTTTGGTCCATTGAGGTTATAACTGAGTGCAATACTTGAATGGTCACTTGTCCCACAGTCATCTTGTCAGCCTCCTGTGTCAGCATGGCAGTGGCAGCAAGTATCCTTAAGCATGAAGGCCATTGTAGGGCCACAGAGTTTAACTGTTTTGACAAATATGTCACTGGACAATGTCAGGATCTCATGATCTGTGTTAAGATTCCTATGGCTATTCCCTACTGTTCACTGACATGTAAGAAGAAAGGTTTGGTTACATCTGGCAATCCTAAAGCTAGGGCCCAAGTCAAGGCTTCTTTGATTTGCTTAAATGTTGTTTTCTTGGTCAGCTTTTTAGAGCAGGGGCTCCTTTTCTCCTCTCTTTGTGACTTAAAACAGGGCCATAGCCATAATGAGAAATTTGGGATAGAGATATGGCAGGATCCTGCTGTACCTAGAAACTCTCTTATCTGGTGCCAGCTGTTTGGAGTTGGGAGGGCACAAACAGCCTGTTTTTGCTCTATATCTAGTTGGCACTCCCCTTGGGCCACTATGAAGCCTAGATATTTGATCTCTTGTCTATAAATCTGTGGCCTCTTTTTGAAAAATTTTAATTTAGCCCTCTAAAGTAAATAAAGAAAGTCTTTAGTTTTCTGGAAACAGTCTTCTCAGATTGGGGCTACTAAAAGGAGGTCATCTACATACTGTAGCAGGGTGTAATTGTCCCCTTGTGTGATGAAAGCTTGGAGGTTTGTGGCCAGTGCCTCTGTAAAGATTGTGGGAGACTTTTTGAATCCTTGGGGGAAGCCTAGTCCAAGTGAACTATTTCTTTATGTCCGTGATAGGATCCTCCCATTGAAACACAAGGATGGGCTGACTGATTGGTGCAAGGCAGAGACCAAAAAATGCATTTTTCAAGTCCAAGCAGGTAAACCAGGCAATATTTTCTGGAATGTTCCATCAGTGTATACAGATTTGGTACCATCAGGTGAACAGTCTCAGTGTCCTGATTTATAGCATGCAAATCCTGGACTGATTTATATTTATTTGTCCCTGGCTTATGTACTGGCAGAAGTGGGGTGTTCTAGGAAGACTGGTATCTAGCCAAGATTTTATGTTCTAAAAGCCACTTTAAATATCTTTGAATGTCTTGTATGGCTTCCTGGGGGAAGGAGTATTGGAGGACTTGAAATAGAATTGTCTTTGGTTTTAGTTCTACACTCATTGGTATTTGATTTATAGCCATCCCAAGTGGATTATCTTCAGCCCATAACCCAGGAATCTTATGTGTTAGCCCATATAGTTCATCTGTTCCCAGCTGTGGTAGCTTATCTAAATACAGTCTCTATTCCTCAGCCTGTGAGATGGTAAGAGTCAATACTATGGTCTCTGGGTGAGTCAAATTTAAAGTCATCTTTTTCTGCAGCCCAAAGGCAATTTGGGCCTGTAACTTGTGAAGTCTCTTCCTAGCGGGGGAACTAGGCAGTTTGGAAGACACAGGAACTCACGTTGGACCTCTTTTTTCCCTAAGACACAACTCTTAGACAAGAAAAATGGCCTCTTTTGTGGGACCCCAGTAGCTTCAACAATAGTCACGATTTCTGGATAACAGCCCAATGGGCTGTGTCACTATGGAGTGTTTAGCTCTATTATCTATCAGAAAGTCCATCAGTTGGCCCTCTACTTTCATGGTAATCATGGGCTCTTGGGGGCCTAAGGAGATGGACCTCATTCATGCCTAGTTCTCATAACTTTCAGTTCCTGCCAGTACAACGAGGTCAGCATCAGGTTCCTTCCAGGGGTTAAAGCCTTTTGCAGGAGTCCTCTTAGTTTAGGAGTTTTTATGATCTCTGTCATAATTTTTGGACATTCATTTTTTTGATGCCCATACTTTTTACATTGCTCACATTGATCTGAATCTAGCCGCAGTTGACTGGCAGATCCTAGCTCGGCTTGGCTCTTGCTTTGCCCATGTCTACACTCCCTCCTTTTAATGATCTCTGTCTTTTTTTCCCTCATGCACACTGTTGAAATCAGATGTTTTGTTTTGTTTTGTTAGTCTCCAGTCAGCTTCCCACTTTGTTTTCCAGTTGCAGTTAATGTACACTTTGGTGGCTACCTCTAAAAGTTGTATTGTATTCATATCAGTAAAACCCTAACTTTTGTAGTTTATATCTGGTATCTCCTTGAGCCACAAAGGCTGTATTTACCACGGGCTGATTTTCAGTGCCCTCAGGATTAAAAGGTGTGTAGAGCTGGAATGCTTCATAGAGCCTCTCGTAAAACTGGCTGGGACTTTTATTGGTTCCCCAGAATGTTTCTGAAATCCTTTCCATATTAATTGGGGGGGTTTTCCACCTTCTTTTAGACCTTCCAAGAGGGCCTCTCAGTACCTCTGCAATAGTTGCAATTGATCTATATTACTTGGATCCCAATGTGGATCTTCCTTGGGAAAATGGTTTTGTGCATATGCTTGCATATTTATTACACCTGTATGGGCATTGTTTTTTAACCAGTGGTGGGAGCTTGGGTTATTCTCTGGTGCTCTTCAGTGTTAAAAAGCATCAGGAGAAGCTGTTTCTCCAGGTGCCTGGCCATTTTCTGTCTCCAGTTACCACCCTCTGTACATGTTAAATTGGCCCCCTGTCAGTCATCCCCTTGGCCACCCACCCAACATCAAGAGAGGGACAATTTAGTTTATAAAGTTTTCAAACTTGGGGGGGTCAATTTTATTCCATAGTCCTCTATATAGCCTCTTTTAAAGTTTTTAAATATATATTATAATGGGGTGAGTTTTGACATTTGTTTTTCCATATCTACTCTGTTGCAATGTAAATCATTCTCTCAAGCACTTTTGCTTCAGGCCAATTTGATTATCCCCCTCATGGGAGTTTTTTTAAGGAAAAACCTGAGCTCAACCAAACTAACAAGCAACCATATTTTTTAATAAAATACTTCCACAAGCTTTTCTTTGACATATGTAAGTTTTGTCATTGTCTCACTTTTTATCTATCAGGACAAAGCTTTTATCATATGAAATCCTCCCATATCAAAAGTATATCTCATAGCTTTCTTAATTTTTTATCTCATTTACTGTAGACCTTTTATAACGAACTTGGCTGCAGCCTCTTGGATTTTAAAATATTCTTTTTTTCCTCGTTTTTTTTCTTTGTTCTCAGATTGTTACATCTTAAATTTGACTGGCTGCCAACAGACCTCTAATTAACCTTGAGGAGGTGTTCTTAAACCAACAGAGAACAGAGAAAAGAGCAAGTTAAACTGTAATTACAATTTTAAAATTTGCAATGTACAAGAAATATTTTAAGCACACTAATTAAACAAAACCATTAACTCAAACTGGAAACCAAAGGTACATTTATCAATTAGCTAAAATTTGTAATTTGATTCCTCCTGTAAAACCTCCTTAGGCCTGGCAGGAACCACTCCTAGCTCCTAGACTTTGGTCATTCAGCCCCAGATTGGGGTTATTTTGGCTTTCAGATGCCTGCAGGCAATGCCAGGCTTGTGATGCCAAGTAAGCACTGGTCTTGGGGTTCTTGAAGCTGGGAGCATCCCTTACATTATCTCCCTTTGTGCACACTTTGAAATGAAAAGATAACCCCTGCTTTGTCCCATAAATCTCAGCAGACACAGCAGGGCCTAAGTCTCTTGGCCTTGTGCCTCTGTCACAGCCCAGCCACTGGATTAGCCAGCTGCTCAAGCATTCTTTTAGTCTTGGTCCCCATCCAGGCTGGTTGCCATTATCACCTCATTTCATACAGTGCTCCTTTTTTTTCTCCATCAGGCTGCCTGTGGCAACCTGCCTGTATATCTGAGCACATGAAAGCTAAGCAGCTTTTCTCATGTCTTTACCATTACAGTGCAAATCATTCTTCTAATTACTCTTGTTTGGATGTAGGTTTCACCCAATTCCTCCTGAGTCTGACTTAGTACACCCTTTTATGAGCCACTCTCATTGCAGACCTTTCCTGCAAGTTGTTTGAGAACCACTCTCACTGCAGGCCACTCCCACATTCCACTTGGGGTTGTAGGTTTCATCTGACTCCCCCTGAGTCAGATTACTCAGTACACCCTGGGAGGTGATCAGTCTTCCCTTCCATCCTAATGGGACAGGCTTTGCCCTGGGCCCCCAAACCTTACTTCAGTCCTTTTGTTCCAGAATCATCCTGAATCCCCTTCAGGTTCCATTTCTGTCTTCTGT
>NW_028258228.1:528028-576874 GCF_053883595.1 Heterocephalus glaber | reverse complement strand
GCCCTCACCAGTGCTGGGTTTCATAAAATTTTTAATTTAATTTAATTTTTTATTTTATTTTTTTTTGTATTAAATTCTTTTATTGGTACATTGTAGGTATACAACACAATTACATTCCTCATTGGGAATTGTACCTTTACATAATGCATCTTGGTTCTTAGTTTTTCCCCATTCCTAGCCCTCCCTTCACCCCCTCCACCCTTCCCTATTTACAAAGACTTTATTTCCATTTTTTCCATTTCTCATCATTTTTTCCTTTCCCTTCTTTCCTTTCACCTGTGCCTCCCACTACCCCTACCCCTTTGGACCTTTTCTTCCTATTTTACATTATCAACTATTCATTCTAATCATCGGTACATTTTAGGTATACAACATAATGACATTCATCATTGGAAATTTGCACCTTTACATAGTCTCTCTTGGTTCTTGTTTTTCACCCTCGCCCAGACCTCCCTTCAACCCCTCCAGTCCTCCCCATTTGCAAAAATTTTGTTCCCATTTTTCCATTTTCTCATATTAATCCCATTCCCTTCTATCCTTTCCCTTAGCCCTCCCACCTCCTTCCCCTTTGCCCCTTTTCTTCCTATTTCACATGTCCTATTATACATTTAGTCCTTATTTACACTTTCAGTTTCTCACACCAGAGAAACTATTCGGTATTTACACATCTGTGTCCTATTTATTTCACTTAAGAGTATTGCCTCAGTGTGCATCCACTTAGCTACAAATGTCTCTAATTTCTCATTTTTTATGGCTAAGTAGTACTCCATTTTATTAAAAAACCACATTTTCTTTATCCAGTCTCCAGCTGATGGGCATTTGGGCTGTTTCCAAGTGTTAGCTATTACAAACTGCGCTGCTATGAACATGGGTGCACATATATCACTGTGGTATGATTCTTTTAATTCTTTGGGGAAGATACCCAGCAGTGGAATATTGGGGTCAAATGGGATTTCCAGTCCTAGTTCTTTGAGGTAAGTCCATAGTGATTTCCACAGTGCTTGCACCAGTCTACACTCCCACCAGCAGTGGAGCAGGGTTCCTCTTTCCCCACAGCCCCACCAGCATTTGTTATTTGTTGATTTCATGATAGCAGCCATTCTTTCTGGAGTGAAGTGGAATCTCAGCGTTGTTTTCATTTGCATCTCTCGAATGACCAGTGATGTTGACCATTTTTTCATGTATTTATTTGCTATTTCTACTTCTTTGTCTGAGAAATGTCTGCTCATTTCAGATGCCCATTTTCCGATTGGGTCTTTAAATTTGGGAGGTCTGATCTTTTTAAGTTCTTTATAGATTTGAGATAGTAGACCTTTGTCTGAGGAAGAGCAGGTGAAGATTTTTTCCCACATTGTGGATTGTCTCTTCACACTGCTGGTGGTTTCTCTTGCTGTGCAGAAGCTTTTTAATAAGAAGAGATCCCATTTATTGATTGTGCTAGTTCATGGGCAACTGAGGTTTTGTTCATAAAATCTTATCCTACACTGATGTTTTCAAGGGTTGTACCTAACCTCTGTTCCAACTGGTTCAGAGTTTCTATTTTAACATTTAGATCTTTAATCCATTTTGATTTTAGTTTAGTGCATGGTGAGAGATACAGTTCTAGTTTTAATCTTTGGCAAGTTGAAGCCCAATTTTGCCAGCACCATTTATTAAAGAGGCTATCTTTCCTCCAGTGAGGGTGTTTGGCTCCTTTGTCGAAGATGAGATGGCTGAGTGTGTCTGGCGTTGTTTCTGCATCTTCTAATCTGTTCCACTGGTCCTCAAGCCTGCTTCTTTGCCAGTACCATGCTGTTTTTATCACAGTAGCTTTGTAGTAGAGTTGCAGGTTGGGGATTGTGATACCCCCTGCCATGTCTCTGTTACCTAGAATTGCTTTTGCTATTCTGGGTCTCTTCTTGCTCCAAATGAATTTTTGGATTTTTTTCTCGAGGTCTATGAAGTACGCTACTGGGATCTCAATTGGAATTGCATTAAATCTATATAGCAGTTTTGGAAGTATGGCCATTTTCACTATATTAATCCTTCCTACCCAGGAGCAGGGGATGTCTGTCCATTTTCTGATATCATCTTCAATCTCACTTTTCAGAGTGCCATAGTTTTCAGAGAAGAGGTCTTTGATTTCTTTTGTTAGGATGATTCCTAGGTATTTCAGTTCTTTGGATGCTATTGTGAAAGGAATTATTTGCCCTATTTCTCTCTCAGTGAGTCTGTCATTGGTGTAGAGGAAAGCTATTGGTTTTTGTGTGTTGACCTTGTAACCAGCTACTTGACTGAATTTGGTTATTAAGTCTAGAAGACTTTCAGTGGAGTTCTTGGGGTCTTCTATATAGAGTATCATGTCATCTGCAAATAATGACAATTTGACTTCTTCATTTCCTATCTTTATTCCTTTTATTTCTTTCTCTTGTCTAATTGCTGTGGCTAATGTTTCCAGAACTATATTGAACAAGAGTGGTGATAGTGGACATCCTTGTCTTGTTCCTGATTTGAGTGTGAAGGATTACAGGTTTTGACCATTTAGTATGATATTGGCTGTTGGTTTTTCATAGATGGCTTCTATCAGTTTGAGGTAGAGACCATCTATTCCAATTTTTTGTAGGGTTTTTATCATAAATGCATGTTGGATTTTGTCACATGCTTTTTCTGTGTCTATGGAGATAATCATATGGTTTTTGTCCTTGGCTCTATTGATATAGTGTATTACACTAATTGATTTTCATATATTGATCCATCCCTGCATCCCTGGGATGAATCCCACTTGATCAGGGTGTATGATCTTCTTGATGATCGTCTGCATTCCGTTTGCCAGTATCTTATTAAGTATTTTTGCATCTATGTTCATTAGTGAGATTGGCCTGTAGTTCTCTTTTTCAGTTGGGTCTTTCTCTGCTTTGGTGATCAAGGTGATGCTTGCTTCCAAGAATGAATTTGGGAGTATTGCTTCCCTTTCAATTTCATTGAAGAGTTTAAACAGTAGCGGCAGCAATTCCTCTCTAAATGTCTTGTAGAATTCAGCAGTGAAGCCATCAGGGCCCGGGCTTTTCTTAGGTGATAAGTTTTTAATTATGTTTTCAATTTCATTGGTTGATATTGGGTTGTTCAGAATTTTTAGGTCTTCTTCATTCAACTTTGGTAATTCATATGTATTTAGGAATCTGTCCATTTCTTCTGTGTTGTCCATCTTATTGGCGTATAAGTTCTGGAAGTAGGTATTGATGATCCTCTGGATTTCTGCTGGGTCTGTTGTAATTTCACCCTTTTCATTCCTAATTGCATGGATTTGGGCCTTTTCTTTCCTTTTTCTGACAAGGTTGACTAAAGGTTTATCAATTTTGTTGATTCTTTCAAAGAACCAACTCTTGGCTTCATTGATTTTTTGTATTGTTCTCTTAGTCTCCATTGCATTGATGTCTCCTCTGATCTTTATAATTTCTTCCCTTGTATGAGCTTTGGGGTTGTCTTGCTCTTCTTTTTCTAGAAGCTTGAGATTCAGCAGCAGGTTGTTTAATTAGGCTCGTTCTGTTTTCCTCATATGCGTATTCACTGCTATGAATTTGCCTCGTAAGATTGCTTTCATTGTGTCCCATAGATTCCGATATGTTTTATTGTCGTTGTCATTTAATTGAAGGAACTGTCTGGTTTCTTCTGTAATTTCCTCTGTGACCCATTGGTTATTCAGAAGTGTGTTGTTCAATTTCCATGTGCTTATGAAATTTTTTGAGTTTTGTTTGCCATGGATCTCCAATTTCATCTCACTATGGTCTGATAATATTCATGGGATAACTTCAATTCCTTTGCACTTCCTTAAACATGTTCTATGTGTGAATATGTGGTCTATTTTGGAGAATGACCCATGTGCAGCTGAGAAGAATGTGTATTCTGATTTTGTGGGGTGGAAGACTCTGTAAACATCTCTTAAGTTCATTTGTTCAAGAGTTCAATTGAGTTCTAGTATTTCATTACTTATCTTTAGTCTAGTTGATCTATCTGTGACAGTGGGGTGTTGAGGTCCCCCACTACAATTATATTAGTGCATATATGGCTTTTCATGTCCATTAGTATTTGTTTTATGTAGTTGGGTGCACTAGTGTTTGGTGCATAGATATTTATGATTGTCATCACTTCCTCTTGGATTCTTCCCTTTACAAGGATGTAGTGTCCTTCTTCATCTCTCTCAATTAGTGTTGGTTTGAAATCTACTTGATCTGCCAAGAGGATAGCTACTCCTGCTTTTTTTCGGGTTCCTATCACATGCAGTATTGTTTTCCACCTTTTGACTTTCAGTCTATGAGTTTCCTTTTGAATGAAGTGTTTCTTGTATGCAGCATATTGTTGGATTTTGCTTCTTGACCCATTGTGCCAGTCTATTTCTTTTGATTGGTGCATTGAGACCATTAACATTGATGGTTATAACTGAAACATATTGACTTGTCATTGCCATGACTTTTTCTTTTTGTTGTGTTCTCCCCCTTTCCATTTAATTTCTTGTCATGCCAGATGGGTTCATTCTGCTTTGCTTCCTGGGGTTGTGATCCTCAACGTCTGTTCCTAGGCTATTGTGTAAAATTCTTTGGAGTGCTGGTTTGGTATTCATGAAGTTCCTAAGGTGCTCTTTGTCATTAAAGTATCTTATTTCTCCATCCATTTTGAAAGATAGTTTTTCAGGGTACATCAGTCTGGGTTGGAGGCTGTTTTCTTTTAGGGCTTGGAACATGTCAGCCCAAGCTCTTCTTGCCTTGATGGTTTGTGTTGAGAAGTCTGCTGTGATTCTGATGGGCTTTCCTTTGTATGTGATTTGTTTCTTTTCTCTGACTGCTTGGAGAACTTTGTTCTTCTGTTGTGTTTCTGGAATCTTAACAATTATATGCCTATGTGTAAATTTTTTTGATCAAGGCTATATGGAGTACTATATGCCTCACTTATCTGTATGTCAAGCTCTTTTCCCCTGCTTGGGAAGTTTTCTGCCATTATTTCTGTGAAGAGATTTTTTATGTCATCTACACTCTCTCTTGTTTCCTCATTGAGCCCAATCAGTCTTATATTATTCTTTTTTGCATCATCTAGCAGCTGCTGGATTGATTTCTCATGTTCCCTTATAATTTGGAAGCAATTTTTCTTTTCCTGGTCACTAATTGCCTTCTTATCTTCTATATCTGAAATTCTGTCCTCACACTGGCTCATTCTGCTGTGTAGACTTTCAGTGGAGTTTTTCATGTCCTGGAAATCTATTTGCATCTGTTTTATGGGTTCCATTTGTTTCTTATTTTGTGATTCCATCATGTTCCTCAACTCCTCTCTAGATTTATTAATCATGTCTTGCACTAAGGTCACAATTTCTCCTGTTATCTGAGAAATTATTTCTGATTTCATTTTTTCCAGATCCCCTTTTGTTGCCAGTTCAGTGGGTCCAGGTGGTTGAGTATCAGAGGGTTCCATCTCATTTCCCTTTGGGGTTGCTGTAGGTGATCTGGAAATCTGGTTTTGAGACTTATTTATGTGTTTTCTCATTTCGACTGGGGCAGGGGGCTGTTAGCCCCTGCACAGATTACCTCCTCTGAGCTGGGAGGGGTGGGACTGGGGCCGGGAGCAGCGGTAGGAATGGTGACCCTAAATCCCTTTCCTGTGGGCTGGGAGCAGCCGGAGGGTTGGTGGCAGGAAACCCCTTCCTCTGGGCCAGGAGCAGCGGGACAGAAGGTGGCCCAAAAGCCCTTTCCTCTGTGCTGGGAGCAGTGGAGGGATGGTGACCGGGAAGTCCCTTCCTCTGGACCAGGAGCAGTGGGACCACAGCTCAGAAGCCCCTACCTCTGGACTGGGAACAGTGGGACTTAGTACCTTGGTCTGGTGGTCTGGTGTCCTCTGCACCTTGGTAATGTGGAATCAGGTGGCTGCCTGTCTGCAGCGGGGTGATTCAGTGTCTTCCGCGTGACTCAGGACCTTGGTAGGGCATGCACAGACCTGCCTGTCTGCCGAGATAGATCTTTCTTTAGTGGGAAGGCAAGCAAGTGATGGAGACAGGGGAGGGGTGGAGGGTTTGGGGACATAAAAAGAATTAACATGCACCAACTGCCCATGAAAATGGAATCATTATGTAGTGTAAGCATGCACTAATAAAAATGAAATATTTTATAAGAGATTCACAGTGACACTTGGGCCATTTTGCTAATGAGAAAGCTTGAAGTGACAGGTGAAGTCGCCTGCACAGGATCCAGCAGATGGCCTCCCCATCCCGCCAAGGCCCAGGAAGGAACAGCCCCCCACCCTAGTCTCCCCAGGGAAGCCAGGTCTGTGGGAGACTGCACAACGGGCTCGCCCTCCGGGTGTTGCCTGGCATGTGCTTTCCAGGGCTGGAGGCAGTGTGGCGCCACCTAGGGGCACAGCCCCCACTCACCAATCCCCTTCATGGCTTTGTAGAGGGTCTTGGCGTCAGGGTCCGGGTTGAAGTGGGAGCTGCCCTTCACCGTGACACCCTCCTGTTCAACCTGTGAGAGAGCCAGGCCTGCTGAGCGGGAAGGGGCAGGAGGGTGGGCAGCCCTTCAGGGTGGGAGGGCCCCTTTGGGGGGGTTGCTGAGACCAGCTTGGCCAGCTTGACAGGTTCCAATCCCTTGGGATCTTTGCTCCACAGGCTGGAGCAGCAGGGAGTGTGAGGAGAAACCACCCAGGCTGTGCCCACCTGTGCCCTCTGAAGGTGTTCGGCTGGACTTCCCACCATCATGGGCAGCAGGAGAAATGAAAAGGCCTCCCAGAGCTGACAGCTGCCTCAAGAGTGTGCAGACAGGCAGTGTGGCTTGTGTGTCCAAGGATGTGTGACAGCCTCTGTGCCCCGAGAGTGGACACTTCAGGGACCTGGGGGCTCAGGTTCAGGCTGTGGCTGAGGTCCCCTTTGCCCTGTGCCTATGCCGACGGCCCCTCTCAGGTGTGTGTTTCCGGGAGAGGCTAGGAGAGGAGGTGGGTTGGAGAGAGGCACTGAGTCTGAGGGAGACTCAGATTCTTCAGTGGAAAGTTCAGCTGTGCCGAGTCTGGTCTTCACGTACCTGTCCACCTCCCCCTTACATCACTCCGTCCACCCAGCAGCCTCTGTACTCACAGGCTCCTCCAGTCATCTGTTCATCCATTCCCTGACCAGCCATCGACTTCTAGGTTCATCCTTTCATCTTTCCTTCTTTTCCTCTTTCTTCCCTCTCCTTTCCCTCTCTTCCTTCCTCCCTCTCTTCCTGTCATCTGTCTATCCACCCACACATTCATCTGTCTTCTTCCTTCCCACCTTCCTTTCCTTTTCCCCCTCCCTCCTTCCTTCTATAGATTCATCCATCCAGCCCTCCTAGGCTTCCATCCAAGCCTTACATTAAATCCTGAAACTACAGAGCACATTCTCACCTATGATAAATCTGTGGGGATCTTTCTTTTGAGCAAGAGTTTAGACATCTTTCTTTACCCTTGCTTGAATTTCAAATGTATGCTGAAAGACCTTCCTGTCTCATGTCTTCTTTTTTTTTCCTTTTTTTTTACACTGGGGATTGAACTCAGGACCTTGTGCTTGTGAGGCAGGTGGCTGAACCACTGAGCTAAGTCCCCGGCCCCTCCTGTCTCATTTCTTAGCACAGCGTTTTACATGGTGCTTTATGTGTTCGAAATGATTTCTGTGGAAATTCCTCCAGAGAGCCAGTGTGGTGCAGATGTTGCCTAGCGGTGTGCACACATACACGACGTGCCTTCCTGGTGAAGTCCCATATGTGCTACTCTTCCTAGGTGTTGACTGCACCATAGCCTGTGTCTGGTGCTTTGGAAATGGCGCTTAGCTCAGTGGCACGCTGGCAAGCAGCGGTGTGGGCCTCATCCAGAGCCCACCTCGTGCTGTCCCCATCCACCTCCCCTGTCTATTGGTGACTCAGCCCTTCCCTGACTCCAGGATTCTTGGAACACTTGGGTGGAGAAAGTCTCCCCCACAGGCACGCAGGTCCTCTGGGAGCCTGGGGGCTCTGGGCTGTAAGTGCCTAGCTCTGTCCCTTGCTATTTGGGGAAGTGAGGGAGCCCAGCAGACACCCAAGAAGGGTGGGAGGTGGGCCTCAGGCTGGATTAGCCAGCAAATCTCTTCCTGGCTGGCTGATTTCACCACACCCGGAGGCCTCAGCCTCACTTCCCAGAATAAGCTTTTAGAAAGATGGGGTGATTTTCTGGGAATCAAGATCGACTCCACAGGACCTGAGGCCCCAGAGGTTGCTATCCCAGGGGGTGGGTGAGATCAGACAGGCACCTCCTTACTGGAAAGGTGACTCAGAGCTACACTGTAGAGGAGATAACACACCTTTGCCTCTCCCTGTCCTGGGCTGCTCTGTCCTCTCCAAAAGGGGAGGGGGGATCCTGCCCTGGGATGGGGTCCACACCCCATAGCTGGGCTGCTCCACCTGCTTTTTCATCTTCTTCCATCTTGTTCCTGGTCTGGCTTTGTGCCCAGGGGACAAGTGATTCACCTTGGCAGCCTGGCCAGCCATATAGGGTGTCCATGATAATCTGGCTGCTGAGCTGACTGTTCCCTGGCTCAGGGATGGCCCAGACCTGCAGAGTTGGGGTTCTGAGTCAAGCTGCTCAGGCTATAGCCCAGACCTCAGCACTTACTTCTGTGGCAGAACCACTGGAGGCCCCTGTGGGCCAGGTCCTCCGGCTAACTCTCCCCCTTGCTAATCTTGACAAATGGAAGACATTTCTCCCTGGTGCCCTCCCACCCTTCCTATCCTGCATCATGGGCACCCACAGGTCCCGACCAGCAGCTTTCATGGCTCCTGGGGCTCTGAAGATTCAATCCCAACCCCTTGGCCCATGTGCAAGGCCTCTTAGGATTCTGTCTTCCTCTGCAGGCCCATCTTGTACCCTCCCAGAACCTTTGAACCATGCTGGCTGCTTCCCTCCAGAGCCGCTCCCTATCCTTCCATAACTCAGCTGAGAGCAGCCTGTCAGGCTCTCCTAGAGTGCACAGGTTTGTACCTTAGCCAGGAGCCCCTTCTCTAAGCACCCAAACCTCTCAGAGAGCTTTCTCTGGAGTTCCTCACCCCCAGCTTCCCTGGCATTGCAAGGTCTCCTCATCTGGTCACTTCCCCATTTGGTCCCATTCCTGCCCAAGGTCCTGAAGGCCTGGACCCCTTCTTCTGGGTCCTGCCCAGGGCTTGGCCCACCGGATCCTGTCTGCACTGTTGTGGACCTCTTGGGTGCCCACCCCTGGCCCCATGCAGGAACCATCTCCCCATTCACCCCCACTCACCCAAACTTTCCACCAGGCCACTTTGGTCACCTCTTGGCCACCTTTCCCAGGGAGATGGAGAGACACTGGTGGCCACCACTCAGGGATTGGGCACGTTCTGCTCCTGCCGTGGGCTGGGAATCCAGCTGGGGTGGGTATAGTGGTGCAGGCAGGCCCAGGCCCCACCCAACACCACCTCTATTTGCCTCTCTTCTCCCCTCCAGGCCCTTCTGGACTCCCAGGCCCCACCCAGGCCCTGCTTAGGCTTGTCCTGGGGAGCCGCACCCTGACAGCCCCCAGTGTAGGCTGCAGCTGATGCACCAGCTGGAAACTCTGAGCAGGCTTTGAAAGCCAACTTGGTAAATATGGGTGTAGTTTCCTATGCATTTTGCTAGACCTCAATCATGAAAAAGAAGTAGAAAAAGAAAAATAACCCCTGAGTCCCTTTCTACTATAGTTTCTTTCTTTCTTTCTTTCTTTCTTTCTAATTTTTATTTTTATCAGTGCATGTTTGCAGTACTTAAGGATCACATTCATCATGGGAAGCTGGTGCATGTCCATAGCGCATCTTCATTTTTATGTCCTTCTCCTCCTTTCCTCTATCTCTGTCCCCTTCCAGTTTGCAAGTTATCTGTCTTTTATTTTGTACTTTAATTTATTTATCCTCTAGGTTTCTCAGTTTCTACACAGCTGATGATGCAAGAGGGAATCAGCAAAGGACACGAGGACACAGGGCCTCTGTCCACAGGGGTGTCACACTGTCCGGGTGTCTCCTTAGTCACTGACCTCATCCCCTTGAATCTCTGCCACAGCCATAAGATGTGAGTTCCACGTGCTGGACTGGGAGATGTGGGTCCCAGGGAGTGTGTGGAGAATCTGCCCAGAGGGCAGATCTTGGAGGAGGAACAGAGTCACCATTGTCCACTCCTCTTGGACTTGCAGGCTTCTGTTTTCTGAGGGGACCTAGGACATGCTGGTGGCTGAGGGCAGGAGACTGTTCCTGAAAGGAGGTGTATCTGTACTTCTCTGGGTTTTGCCACCCTGAGGTCCCTGCCTAGAAGGCTCTCCTAGAACAATGGTCCCCACACCCAGCCATTAACCCAGCTACCTCCCACTTGCCCTTCAGCATAAGCTTGGACCTCAGGGACCTCCCCATCCAGGAGCCCTCAGTGAAAAACAGGGAAACTATACATGTGACAGATAAGACTCATCCCATGATGCCAGACACTCAGGTTTTCTGACCCTGGCTCAGGGCTCCTTGCTCTTCACAGAGTCACAGGCTGCTCCTCCCAGAGATGTGGGCTGGGGTGGAGGCTGGGTGCATGGAAAGGAGCTGGGCTGGTAGCAGTGCTCTGGAGAAGCAGCCAGCAGCTGGGGCAGGGCAATGGGTTGGGGCCATAGCAGCCTCTGGTGCCATCTCAGCTGCTGGGAATGGGCCTGTGGCAGGTGAACTGGCTGGGAGACCCCAGTTTTGGGCAGCTTCCAAAGTCAGGCCAAGGGAGGCTGATTCTAGGCCTAGTTCCCCACAGGACAAGGGTGAGGGCCATCGGCAGGGAAAACAGGGTGTGTTGTGTGAGGCGCCGTCAGAAAAGGATGACTGCAGCCGCCTGGGGTATGGGGACTGGTGAACAGGTCCATGGGTGCCAAGCCTCCCCGGCCCCCTCGGGAGCCCCATGGATGAGCCCCAGGGTGCCCTCACTGGCATTCTCAGGAGCTCAGTTGCTCCCCATGTGTGGGTATCAAGGCATGCCCACACAGGGCCACAGTGTGGATGTTTGAGGCCAGTGACTCTGGGGAGTGGGTTCCCTCTAGGAGGTTCTGGGCCAAGTCTGGCTATCGGGGTGACAGAGATGAATCCCCTACAGAAGCAGCAATGTGAGCCCAGAGGGAAATGACAGACCTAAGGCCAAGCCAGGCTTCAGGGCTCAGGGCAGGGAGGACACTAGACCTGGCCCTTGCCCTCTGGAATCCACAGGGCCTCAAACACAGTAAGGTGTTGGGAGTGGGCTGAGCCCGTGTGGCCTCCTCCAGGCCGGGCCTCCTCCTCCATGACCCTGGGGGCCTTCGAGATGACCTGAGCATGTTTGCAAACCTCCCAGCACAGAGACTCCTCTCCCGTAGGACCCTGGGCTTGATCTCCCACCTCAGTGGCATCTATCAAGTTCTATGTCACTGCTGCTCTGGCCTGGTATGTCTGCCTCACCCACTCTGGACTCCCAGCCCCTCAACCCTCATTTTGCCTCATGCTTGTTCCCCTTTCCTGATGGCCTTCACAGCTCCTCCTCTGGACCCTGAGAAGCGAGCTCTGGCCCGGAGTCTTGAAGAGCTTGGAGGCAGTGTAAGCACCCTGGCTGGGTCTGCACATCCCACCCTTCTGCAGGTCCTAGAAGGCCCACGCAAATCCATGAGCGAAGTGGAAATTGGCCCAGTTCCTGATGTATGGAGGACCCAGCCTGGCTGAGCTCCCAAGGTTCCCCAGATCCCACCTCAAGTGTCACTCACACCTCACAGAGCTGGGCTGCATGCAGTGCTGCCTGCAGACCCTGACAGGAGAGCCCGGTGCTGGCTGCTCAGCTCCAGCTGTGGGAGGAGCAGAGAACAACAGGCCAGGATGGCAAGCTGGAGACAGGTGTGGGAGGAGCACCAGGGGCCTGACCTGGTCTGGGGCCTTTGTGCAGAGCGGCAGCTCTCAGGGGCCCTGCAGAATCCTCAAAAATCACCAGGGAGGACTGGGAGGCAGCAAGGCGGAGGGGAAAGGGGACATGGGTGGGGTTGGTGTGCATAGCTGTGGCCTGTGTGTCTGCGGCCAGACAGAGGGTGTGTACATGGGGTGCAGCCTGTTCCTGCATCAAGCCATGTGTCGTGTGCTGTAGGCACCCTGCTCACTTCAGTTACATAGACTGTAGGCAGAAGGGAGAGATGTATGCACAGGAGAGGAAAAGAGGGCTGAAGGCAGAGGGAAAGAGGCAGGTGGAATGGGACTTGTACAGGCAAAGGATGTCTGCAATCAGTCCCAGCATGCTGAGAAGAGCCTGAGGTTTCCTCCTGGGGCTGGCCCACGTTGTGGGAGGTCAGGGGGTACAATGACTTCTCTGGAGAGGACCTTGAGGACAGCCTCCCAAAGCTCTGTGGGACTCTGGGGCCACTGCTCAGCCTGAGGCTGGTTTTACCAGTTTTGTGGTTGGTGAGATGTGACCACAGGCCAAAACTGGCAGGAAGGAGTGAAGGCAGTGGATGGAGGTTAGATTCTTCATGCTGGTGTACATGGGAGATGTCCAACCTGAATGTTGCTCAGAGACCTGGTGTGACCTGGTGCACCAGACCTGAGTGAAGACTTTCCTAGTCCCCAAACAGCACTTGTAACCACCGGTGGACAGACCCAGGACTCCATGTGCCCCATAAAGATGGCTTGTTCTGTAGCCTCTGTTAGCCTGAAACACCCACCTGTCTCTCCTGACTTCCCCTTGGCAGCAACTGGCCACACTGACTTCCCACTCTGCTGCTGTCTGTCACAGTCAGCACAGCTGGCTGTGGGTGTGATCTCAGCCTCTGAGTGGGGAGCTGCTGCCGTCCCCACCTCTCCTTGAGCATCCTGCTCTCTGTGTCCACCCCAGGTCTCCGTGTGCTCCACACACCATCCAGGCCCATTTCTCCCCACTTTTCACTTTTCTCTTCAGCTCTGCCTGGTTGTACTAAATTTCCAACTTGCTGTCCTTTCCAAACTTGGTCCTTTGTAAACTCTGCCTTTTTCATCAATTATTCTTGCCTGTGATTTTGCCCTTCCTTTATCTTTTTTGAGGATTTGCCACCCTCTTATTTAAATGTCCCTTTTTGATCATGTATGCTCTCTACTTTCTTTCCCTTGAACTCTTTATTTTTTGCTTCTTGTTTCTCCATTCTGCTTGGTGAGATTCCTCGGATTTTCCCTCCTAGGTCCTCTTTAGTAGGAGACTGTTTTATATCTGAGTCCCAGTACTGGGGTAGGCAGGTGTCTCAGAGAGAGTTTGTGCTTGGCTTTGCTGGAACCTGTCAGAGTCCATCAGGTACAGATGGGTTGAAGTGTCAGCTTCGGTCAGTTTTCTGCACCAACCTACTGCAGAGCTGGGGCAGTGAGCCGTGTGGCCCTCTTGGGTGCCACGCCCTGGGCAGGGCTGAGATTTCTGGCTCTGCTTAACGAGGTTGGCAGTAAGCCCCCTGCAGCTCCAGGTCATGAGGAGCAGATTCCAAGTCTGCATTCCAGAGGGCCAGGTCCTCCTCTCCTAACCCCGCCTGGCATGAAGCATCATACAGAGCCCTTTAGGCATAAGCCCCATTCTCGCATCATCAAGGATCTAGAAGCCAATTAATGACCTAGCCTCCCTTAAATTGGCTCCTTTAAGATGCTTCTAAGAATTTTCTGGCACTTAGGAAACTTATTTTCTTGCTTTTAGCTGGGCTTTGCCTTGAAATGTACGTGGCATACAGACTTTGGTTGAGGGCATTGGGCATTAGCCATGCCTAGTGGTATATTTTTCCCCTAGTAGCCTTCCGGACCTGGCATGGGCGCATAGAAAAGCCAAACAAGTGGCTCCATCTGTGAGTCAGACGTTTACCCTCCGCACGGGACACAAAGGAGGGGGGCCAGGACAGATAGCCTGTCAGGCAAGAGTGGACCATGTGTCTGGCTCTGTGGGTCGCACTGGAGGGAAAATGGAGACAAGGGTGGGCTGGAGGGTAAAATGAAGTTAACTAAACAAAGGATGTGAGTAACAAGTCTAAAAACTGGAAACAGCACAGTATTGGCAAAAGATGCCTGGATTGTGTTTAGGACGGTAAGGTGAAGGATGGCAGTGTTGAGATGGTAGTGACAAGGATGCAGTAACAAGGTTAAGGTAAGGTTAAGGTGAGAAATCAGGTATCAGGTCAAGGCCACGATGTGGGACGGGGTGGGGGGGGTCACATGGTCATTGAAGTTCGCTGAGTAATAGCCACCCATGGGCTGCAGAAACCAGAGGTCACCCAGGTGCCCGAGAGAGGAGGTGGCTAATGTTGGGGAGAAGGGGAAGGCAGTGGTGAAGGTGAGAAGCAGGACCTTCCAGCACCCGGATGCTTGGTGTCCCTGCAGGGGGCCTGGCGCTGCCCTGTGGGCTGCCCTGCTGTTGAGGAGAGGCTGTGTCTTCTGTGTGAGCTGGGAATGTGCTGTGGCTTAGGGAGGTGCAGGATGCCCCTCCCAGACATCTCCTGGATGTCCGTGTTTTAAATAAACAACTCCAGGCTCCAGAAAGGGGAAAGTAGCTGTAACCCTTCGCAAGGTGACATGATCAGTCCTGGGACACATGATGGGTATAAAACCAACTCAATGGTGAGACAGAAGTCTCCAACATGTTTGGGGCACAATTTTGCAGTGATACTGTAAAGTCTTTTTTTTTGAGACAGGGTCTCTGGCCTTGAACTCACTGTGTCGCCTAGGCTGGCCTCAAACTCATGGCAATCCTCCTGCCTCAGCCTCCGAAATGCTGAGATCATAGGCGTGCACCATCACACCCAGCTTGTAAAGTCAGTTTTGAATGGAGGCCTACTACACAAACATAAGCTTCAAGCGCCACCTTCTGGACCTATTTCCCATCACACCGGCCCCCACCTCTTCATCCCCTGGCCTCAAGGTGGCTTTGGGCACCTAATGCCAGAGACCCAGCCAGGCAGGAAGGCCCTCCCTACTCCTGGTGAGCACTTGGGCCAGAGCTTCTTTCCTAGGATGCCCTGCCCATGCACAGTGAGCCGGAAAATAGGAAGGAAGGACCAGAATTTCTGGTCACAGGAATTGTAACCCTGAGCTTGACGCCCAAGGCAGCGTTGGGCTCCTGAGCTGAACCTCTGGCTTTCTGGCCTGGATGTCCTTAGAGTCCCGGAACCTGCACAAGGACCTCAAGCCCAGGGCCATGGTCCAGAGAATGGCCAGGACGCTGGCCCGTGCTGCCCTAGCTCCTCATGGTGAGAGGAGGTCCTGTAACCAACTTGCCAGCTGCTGAGCTGCTGGGTCCTAAGCTGGTATCAAATGCCAGAGCCCACCCTGTGGCAGCGGCTGCTCACTGTGTGTGTCAGGCAGGGTGTCCATAACCTCACCCTGTCCTCACCTCAGCAAGAGGGGTCCTGGCTGTGGCACCCCCTTCCCTGGGAAGGCAGCCACCTGCAGCCAAGCTTCCTGGAGACTCAGAGCCTCCAGACCCTGCCTGCACCTTATACCAGAACTAGGAGTTGGGATGGCCCAAGGCCCATGTGTGGAAGCCTTAGTCCTCGGCTTGGCACTGTCGGGAATTGGGGGAAAACTTATGAGACAGGGCTCAGGAGAGGTCGCAGGCCACTGAGGACATGTCCTTGAAGGGGACGGGGACCCTGGGCCTTCCGCTTGCTCTCTCTCCACCTCCCCAGACAGCATAGTGGAGAGCTTGCTCTGCCACACTTTCCCCACCGTGAGGTGTAGCCTCGCCTTAGCCCCTAAAGCAACTGGGCTTCCCAGCCACGGACTGAAGCCAGCAAAGCTGTAAAGCAAAACAAACCCGTTTTCTCTTCAAGTTGATGATTTCAGCTATTTTGTTACAGGAATGGAAAGCAAATATACCTTGATTTTGGATTTCCAGCCTCCAGAGTTGTGAGAAAACACATTTTGATTTTTAAGCCTCTTGGTCCATGATGATCTGTTACAGCAGAGCCCTCACAAACCAACGCACAGGTTTGCTGCTAGCAGCCCAGACCTCAAGTTCTTGTACAGAAGGGATGGAGCTCCCTCGTCCCTTCATTGCCCAGGGCCAGTCCTCTCGTCCCAGGGGGCACAGGCTGGTTGTAGGACGGGGACTGCAGGCAGGAGAGGAGGCCTGTGGGGGGAAGTAGGGGCCGGGGTGGGAAGAGTCGAACTAAGGAACTTTGCTTGCCACACAGCTCAGCTTCCTGTGGGACAGCAGGAGGGGAGGTGGTGACAGAAAGGAGCAGGCATGAAGGATGTGGGTGGCAGGGCCACTGATGGGACACAGGTGGCAGACCCTGAGCATGTAGAAGACAGCTGTGGTGGCACCTGTCCAGCCCACGGCCACATCCTCAAATTTCCCTAAGCCTCATGCTCGGCCCACAGTAGCCACGTTTGTGTGAAGTGACTCTGTGGTCAGACCAAGTGTGGATCCTGACTTGGTTTAGGTCTGAAATGCCCTTCAGCAGCCCACGTGTTGGGCTGGAGGTATGGCTCAGTGGCAGAGCACTTGTCTAGCATGCGGGAGGCCCTGGGGTTTAGGCCCAGCATCTTTGGTCTTTGGGGGTGCCCTGGAGGGGACTGTGAGACCCCAGCCCCTTCCTGTCTCATTTTGTTTTTGTGGTTCATGTTGTGAGCAGTAAGTCAGGCATCTCAGGTATTTCATTATCCTGAGGCAAAACTGAACAGCACAGATATTTGACCCAGGATCTTTTCCCCATCAGTGGCCCTGGGGAGCAGCCAGTCAGCTTCTGCAGGTCATCTGGGCAGAGGACAGGCAAACAGGGACTGGAGGTGGGCAGTGGCAGCCAGGTGCATAGACAAGGTAAAAACCACAGGAGAGGGACACAGAGGCAGGGAGAGGGAAGACACCAAGTTCGGGGGCTACATGGCCATAGAGCACGAGGACCTTAAGGAGAAGGCCAAGAGTGCTCCTGGGGGCTTTGCAGTGTCTGGCCACTGAGACCTGTCTGCCCTTCTGACCACAGACCAGTGACCCACAGCCACCTAGTCTGTCCTTCTGTCTCCTCTCGGGCCCTGCTTCCGTGTAGCCCGGACAGTCCAACGGCAGGGTTTCTGAAATGTTCCCATGGCAACTCCCCAGCTGGCAGGAGGAAACACATGCTCATAAGCTGGGGCACATTCCCATGTGGTCTGTGATGTGTTTGCAAGTTTTGTCATTCATCTGAAAGACTTACAATTTAGAGATTTGGGAATATTTTTCCAGCCTGCTTGTGCCTTCAGTCCTGGTGGCTATGGTGAGGCTGGGTCCCTGGGCCTGGTCACCACCCAGCTGCCCTCCTTCTTTCTTTTACCTGGCTGCTAGGATATGAGCAGCTTTTCTCTTCCATACCCTTCCACCATGCTGTTTTTGCCTTGGAGCCAGCTGACCATGAACTGAACTCATCAAAACTGTGAGCCAGTTGTGTGTGTCAGGTATTTTGTCCCAGGTATGAGAGAGCTGGCTCATACACCCTACATGCCAATCTGCCTCCAGTGTGTATTTCTTGAGCTCAAATGACCCAGGTGAAGGGACCCATCAGGGGATTTACAACCCCATGGTTGTTGCCCTCAGTGATGGGAGCCATGACAGACAAGAAGCTCCCCACAAAGCCACACTGACTCCTCCTTCTTGGGCCACACCTGGATTCCATGGCAGCCTTCTCTGTGTCTACATGTCATGTTTGAGCTCCCTGCAGGATGCCTGGATGTGGGTGTAAAAAGCCCAGCCTGCCACCTTTCTCTGGTGGCCTGGAAGCCATCTCAGAAGAAGCTTCCTGGGTGGAACAGCCCCCTGGTATGTTGGAGTCCTTGAGTGACCAACAGAGGATGCAGTACCCTGGTGACCTAGAACCTGTGAAGTGACAAGGTGAAGGCAGTCTAGAGCCAGTCACTGCACTCCTGGGGGGGTGTCCATCCCTCCCCACAAGCACGGCACCTGTGACTGTCCCTTCTGTACCTTTCAGCCTGGCTAGGAGCCCTTAACTTAAACACCTCTCCCTGTCTAGCAGGACACTGAGGATGTTCATGTCTTTGTTTAAAAAAATCTCTGTATGCACACGACTTATAGAAACTGCAACAAAAAATTGACCAAGTTTGGCCTCAGATTCCAGTAGGACTGTCTGGCTGTGCCCTGGTTGGGGGGGGGGCGTTGCTGCTTGTTCTCCCAGCTGCTCTGGGTCTGAGTTTCCCAAGGGGCTCAGACTGGACCACCAAGTCCATCCCTGGATCGTAGCTCCCTTCTCCATTGCCTGGATGGTGACTCTGTTTCCCTGGAAGCCTCTCATAACCAGCTGCAGATGGAAGAGAGGCTGAGAAGGGTGGGCACCACCCAGGTCCCATCCTGGCAGCAGGTGAGACCAAGGTGTGCAGCCCAGGCTGTGGCAGCTCAGGATAATGTGGGACAGAGAAATGGAGGAAGGGACAAGGAACAACAGTTCCTGGAATGAATGAAAGGTCAAAGTTATGGGACCTAGAGAAAGCCTGTGAATGGCCCCTACATGTGAGACACAGCCACTCCAGCGATCCCTGTCACTTTGAAAAGGTGGGGGCAGCATGGTCATCACTGGCCATCCTGTTAAATCCATGCTGAGTCAAGTCCAAAGTCTGGCCTTTTTCTGTTTGTGCGAACTTTACAGAAATTCACCTGCAAAGCTGAAGGCAGCCTGCAGGGAGAAGGGGGCAGATGGGAGCTGCCATTTAATTAATTCTCAGGATGGATTAGGGACAACTGGGCAGCCTGGACCCGGCCCCTGGGAACCCTCCGGAGGTCCTCAGGGCCCCTTGTTGGGTTCCCATGCCTGTGTGCCCTGGTCCTAGGTGGTTGGTCACGAAAACAGTGGTGCATGTGCTGGGCGGTAGGATGCCATGTGCTACACAGCACTGTGAGGATCACACTTTCTTCTCTGGTGAAATGCAGGGCATCTGCTGGAATCACCTGGGCTTGTGACGGTGTGGGTCCTGGCAGGTGTAGCACAGATATGTTTCAGACCGGAGCATCTCCCAGATGACAGACTCTTATTGATGAGCAACAAAACCCAATACCTTTTGATAATAAACCAAGACAGAATACATTATGTTCAGGTCAGAAACAGAGATCTCTTAATCACAGGTTTTTGTGCCATTAGAGATTGGGCAGTGGAGATGGGAGTGACCAGATGACTCTGCGCGTTTCCGGGCGAGGGGCGAGAGCAGCGGCAGGATTCTGGGAGGACACTTGGATCGTCTGGCTGGGAGGTGGTGACACTGTGTGCAGAGACTGAGTGGGACATTCTCCTGGCTGGGAGATAGGTGCATCCGTGGGCTGCAAGGTATCTCTGGCATGGAGACACACTTCCTGCTGTGTGGAAGGCAGATGCTCGGCATACATGGTGGCTGTGTAAGGTGGTTGGACTTCCTGCTGGGTTGGCGGCAGATCTTCTGGTCACGGGAGGCCTGCTCACAGTGGGGACTGATCAGGGTGCTGTTGGTGTACCTCCCCTGAAAGGAAGAGGAGAGGGAGATCACCAAGATGCCAGTGGGAGTTAGGCCAGAGGCTGCAGGTGCCAGCTGAAGGGGATGAAGTCTGGGCCCATCGGGATGGGCAGTGTGGGCCTTCCTTGTCGATGCTGTGAATCAAATCCAACCACAATCAAGATGGAGTCACTTGGGTCAAGTACTAATAAAAATGAAAATTAAAGTAGATAAAGCTGAGAGTTTATGAAGAAGGGCATCTCATGGATGGTTGTTGGAGAAGCACAATTGCAAAAGTCTCTGCCAGGACCACAACTTTGAACCAAGGCCACCACAAAGCTTTCAAATCAGTGGGTTTACAAATACACAGATTCACAGCAACCAGTAGGCCCAGATGCTGAAGGCTCTTCCCTTTTTAAATCCCTTATGCTGAAAAATACTGCTACAAAGACATCTATACATTAACTGTACAGCCAAGGCCACCTTTGTTATTGATCCTGTAATACCCTTTTATGAATCCTTGCAGCCAGGGAGTCTTGGTTCAAAATAACTACATAGTTGTTGTTTTGCCTTTCAAGTTCCCCTCTGCTTAGCCCTTTTAATAAGCCCGTGGTTTCTCCCGCTGTGCATGTTCCCACTGCCATGCTCTGCATCACCCCAATAAACTCATCATCACTGGAGAGTCTCTCATGGTTATTTAGTGTGGTATGTTTGGTGTCAGAAGTGGGATGTGAGAAGAGATCACCTGCAGAAGACATCAGTGACTCTGGGGACCAGGTGCAGTGCCCACCTTGACCCTGTGTTCCCCCCTCTCTATGCTTACCTTTCTGCCCCAGTGCATCTTCTCTTAGGTGGGGCCCCTTTCATTTTGCCTGGGAGTTCCCATTGAATTTATTTGGGACCTATTTTGCATAAGGGTACCTTAATTAAAGAACCTTACCATTAGTCTTGGGACTATAACTTTTCTGTGAGCCTTTTCTGGTATAAGGATAGGTGTCTTTCTGGTTTCTAAGAACTCACATTCTGTCTGTAAGGACCGCAGCTCTTTTCTGGGGAATTCACTCTTGATTTTCCATGCTTGATTACATATTTCATTTTATCTGTACACTTAGTTTAAAAGTTTTGTTAATTCTCCTATTTTGATTTCATTTTTTATATGTATCTATAAGTAATTTGGCTCCTTTACTCCCTGCTTGTTTCTGAACTTTTTTCAAGAGCAGAAATGAATATCTAAATGCTGAAACTGGTATGGCCGCTTAAAAGCCAACAAGGCACTTGATCTCCAAGGAAACAAGGGACTCTGATTTCTAAAGAAAAAAATCTCCTTTGTAAGGACAAATAGGTCACAGATAGGCAAGAGTACTATTATGACATCTGCCAGTCTCCAAACGATTTCCATGCAACTAGGGAAAATTGGTCACAGGCTAGACAAACTAGGACAAAAGTCATCCAACAAACCACAAATGAATTTGAGTCAGGTGCACTCATCAGAGCAAAACAATGTGATCAAACCATTAAAATTAATTGATGGGGCTTGAAGGACTTTCCTATGTTCTTGAAAGATTCACAAGAGACAAAATAGGATCCCTGAATTCCAAAGCATGCAAAAAACTTCCTTTTTGGGGACTCTAACTGGCTTTATTATGGTACCTTCCCATGCACACCTTTCCACTGATTGGCAAATTATACCACAGATCTACTCTTCACAAACAACTCTGGGGTTCAAAAATCTGAATAGACACTGGCATTGGCAGGCAATAGCTCCTGGCTGGGCAAGTGCTACAGATGGGGAATCTGTCCTCTGCCCTGTCTCCTCCCCGGTCCCAGTTCTGAGTTTGTCTGCTGTGTTCTCACCCTCTCCCACACATGGAAAGAGGACCAGGAAAAGTGCCAGAAGAAATCACATGGAGCACCTTGTGTCTCAGCGCCCCCTGCTGTGGGGCTTCACCTTGAAACGTGCAAAAGGGAAACAGTAGCTCAGAAAGAGGAAGAGGAACTCTGGGATTCTCCTGGGGTTCACATTCCCAGGCAGGTGTCTCCATTCCTGATGTCCCCAACAGCCAAGGAGCCCAAGCTGCCTGTCCATCCTGATGCTGAAGAGGGCATCTGCTGCCAGGTACAGGCGATGACCAGTGGGCCTGGATTGAATCTAGAGACAGGACCTCAAGAACTCCTGGTCATGTGGCTTTACTGGTGCACCTGGCTGTCCCTTCTGTCTGCCATGGTGTGGTCCAGCTTTCTTTATATCTGCAGGAGTTTCTTTTTATCCCCTTTTGTGAGATGGAAAAGGTAGAGCTCAGAGAGGTTAAGCAATCCAATGTGGCTGAGCCAGGTTCTGCTGTGGTCACCCTTGAAACTGCCACAGGGGCTCCTCTTCATTCACTGCAGTTGTTCCCAGAATAGATTCCTGTCCCTTCATGTACATCAGATAGGAAAAGCCTCCTTATGTCAGAAAGGACTGTAAGTCTACTTGCAGGAGCATGTCTGACTGGGCATGCTCATCCATCCATTTATTCATTTGCCTATTCATTTGTCAACAGACAGCTTTTATTTATTTATTTATTTTTGGTACTGGGGATCAAACTCAGGACCCTGCACTTACAAGGCAAGTGGGAGAACCACTGAGCCAAACTCCTGGCCCAACAGAGAGCTTTTATCTGTGAGTCCAGACACAAGACCACTGCTTCAGCAAAGCTTGTTCCTGTCAACACTCACACCCACATGGCTGCTGTATGTCTGTCTCCCCCCTCCACATAAGTGTGATGATAACTGTTGTTGAGAACAGCTTGACTTGGATAACAAAGACAGTGTTTGATTCTTGCCTTTCGCTTCATGAAGTCCAACCTGCCCCAGGGCATTTGTACTGGTTGTTTCTTCTGCTTGGAAGGAGTTCCTCTGATTTTCACTTCACTGACTTACTCTTACCAACTCGTTTTCAGTGTAAATGTCAGTGTCTTCTCTGGCCAGCCAGACATTTGCTGGCATATCAGCGACTTCCAATTCTCTGGACCATATGTGTTCTCCCCTGACATTCCCCAAAGAAAATGTAAGCCCATCATGATGGTGGAACTTTCTTCTGCTTCACTGTATGTCCTCAGCACCTGATGTGGAATAATCTTTGCTGAATTAATGGGGACAGTTAACCCCATGACTGTTTTCCTTTGTGAGTTCTTCCCACTGCTTTAATGCTTGCCTAGATCTCTATGCTGACATAATTTACTTGCATTTTATTGTACTTCTTAGCAGTAATACTTTTTACCTATTTAACATTTGAAACCACTTGGGATTTATTCTATTATGTCATGAAATGAAGCTTCAGTTTGTACTTTTTCCCAATAGCTTGTCAAATTTTACAAAATTGGGACTGAGGATTTAGCTCAGTGGTTCCACAGCCTGCCCCGCAAGTGCACGCTCCTGAGTTTGATCCCCGGTACCAAAAAAAGTTTTTACAAAATCATTAAACAAGCAGTAAACATACATAAGTCCATCTGAGTATGCCCGCATTCCCAGTTTGATCGCCTTGGGCAAGTGCTGTAACTGCAAAGCATATTTATTCCAGGTGGTGCTTGGTTGATTTGGGGCTATTGTTTGATGGGACCATTATTTTAATTGTTGGAGCTTAAGGTCTTGATGATATAGGATAAGGCAAAGTTTCCTTCACTATTTTTCCCTTTTGAAAATTCCTTAAAGGTTCTAGACTCTTTACTATTTTGAGTGAACTTTAGAATCATTTTGATCAAATTCCTTAAAATATTTCATTACAATTTTCACTAAAGTAGTATGATGCTCATGACTTGCTCTGGGAAAATATGACACTATGGTTCAGGCTTTTATATTTTCAAATCTTCACTTACAGCAATGAGTAAGGCTTTGTGATGTCTTTTCATCACAAGTGGGTATATTTCTGTTGCATAGGCATTTGGGTTTTTATTGTTTCTAGGAACAGAATGGAATCTGTTTTGCTTATTTCCAGATTTTCTGCTTATTTACTCTCGAACATGTACAATCATCCCAGGCCTAGCGCTTACCCCTCAAGAGCATGAGTGCAAGGGAGGGGGCTGGAGCTGCAGGAACATGCATGGAGATGGGTCAGGGACACCACACCACAGGGCCTGCCTCCAGTGGGCTGCAGAGGCCCAGAGTCTGTGTAATTGCAAGGGGAGGGGGAGGTTCCTCTTTCCTGTCAGCCTGTCTACCAAATGCAGAGGTCTGAGCCAGCAAACAGTTATTTCTTACATCACTCAACCACTTCACAGTGAAGGGACATTTCCCAAAGTTATCAGCAAGAATTTGACAGATGGCTTTTTCTTCCAGTGCTGGGAGCTCTGTGTCTGTATTTCCTGATTATTTCATAGAGGTGTGTGTGTGTGTGTGTGTGTGTGTGTGTGTGTGTGTGTGTGTAGGGGGGTGGGGTCAGAGGACTGCCAGCTGCCATGGCAAACCTATACCTGGGACCTGAGACTTTGGCTTGCAGGACAGTTAGGTTAGAATTCCTGGGCAATGGAGCGCCACCACTTGGCTTTATCACAGTGTCCCTTGGCCTAGTTCCTCCCACGTCAAGGTTAGAAGGAGAAGAATGCAGGTGCCCCTTGCTCCTGAATGCATTCTGTGGCCCATCTGTCACTATGCTGTGACTGCTACCCAGAACAACGGTTTCCCAGCAAATAACAGGTATGTTCAAAGTTAGGAAGTCAGCAAGTAGTATGAAAACCAAGATACAAATATTCACAAGTGTTTTGTAGGTAGCCCATTTTGGGCAGAAAGATGTACTTTCTGGATATTTTCATAGATCTCACCCTGACAGTATGATGCTGGGGACATTGCTTCCCCTGGGTCATTTCACGGCACAGTGATAATCCTGCATTCTGAAACCATCACTAAACATCAGAGGCTCAGTTTCCATGGCTGCAGTATGCACTGTGGTGACCACCTTGTATAACAGAAGGGGTCCCTGGAGCTGAGCTGCTGGAGGCAGGCCCTGTGGTCTCCTGGCTATGGGCAACTTACTCCACTTTGCAGACTCTAGCTTCCCTGCAACCATAGTTGTTGGTTTAATTAAAAGCACCCATTTGTGGGAAGCACTCAGAACAGAGTCTATATAAAAGGCAGCTGCAATCCCTCGGGGGCTGCCATGACAATGAATCACCCAAGATGTCCAGATCAGCCTTCTCTTGATTAACTTTAGGCCCCTTTCCTTCCAGACCCACCACACCCAAAATTCCTCAGGAAAACTGCAAGTCCATAAGTTGGCTTAACTGAGAAAGTGGAGTAGAAACCTGAACCTAAGATAAAGGAACAGGTTGATAGGAATCAAAGAATGCTTACATTATCCATCCTAAAATTAAAAAAAAAAAACCAAAACCAAAACCAAAGCCTGGGCTCATACCTGTAATATGGACCAGCATCCTTCTGGGGTGTGGGCCACCTTTTCCTGATGTCTCCATCTCCCTCCAAGAGAAGCAGTTTCTGGCTTCCAGAAATAATATGCCTCTCTCCCTTGGGCCTGATCTCTATTCCTTTGAGTGTATTCCCTTTAATTTCTATCTAATAAACCTTTCCTGTGTCTCTTACTGATGAGTCTTGAAAATCATTATTTTTTGGGATGGCAGTCAGTGAACCTACAGATCAGGACCGTGTGAGTTAGGTTCCTTATTCAGGTCTGGGGACTGCCTTGGACCCTGTCTGGTGACATGGGGTAGCAGCTCCTATAAATTCTAGGCCAGGTTCATATGAACAGGCTCATTACCTGTGGAGCTTGTTTTCATGCCCAGGTCAGCTACCACCTGACACCAGGAGGAGGAGGAGGAGTTTGGAGAGCCCCCTGCCAGTCCTATGGGCAAGACTCTGAGCACAGCTTCAGGAAGAGGGGTGTGGGGCACACAGGTGACTTGCGGAGAGAGAGGGCCAGCCACACCTGTCCTGGGAAGGACACCTGGTTGATGGTGCTACCCTGTACCTGGGATCAAGATGCTGGGGTGGTGAAGTTACCTAAGCTGGCCACCAAGTGGGTTCCCATGATATAGAATCCTCTGGTGCTCAGCCAGAGGGGCACCCCCGATGATGTAGCCCCAGGCTCATCCCAGCAAGTGGGAACCTAGCTGAGCTTGCCGAGTAGGCTAGGCTGGTGTCAGGGCCCTGTGTACTCTGCAGAGCTCTCTCAGGGCACAGTGCACAGGAGACACACCTTGGACTTGGGTGCCTGGCCAAAACCTTATCAGACACTCAGGAGGGCCTCTAGGACTACAGTAGGAATGGGTGAGGTCAAATTAGATGGTGGCACAGGAGCCAGAAGGAAGGCCAGGTCTAAGTAGTATGAGCTTCCCTGGGTTCCAGAAAGAGCTCCATTGATTGAACATAGCCCTGGATGCTGGCCCTGACTATCTGGGTGCCCTTGGGAAACTTCCTCTCACCCTATGGGCCTCTGCATTGCCACCAGTGACACAGGGCTCCTCGCCATAGGATTGCAGGGTGAACCTGCCGAAACAGTAGTGGAGGGGGCCTGGCACAGCTGGGCAGCTGTTAGAGTTCTCTACAATCACTGGAAGCCTGCCTCCAAGCCTTTGTGACAGGGCTGCCCTCAGGTCCTGAGCCTCACCCTCTGAGCTTCTTTCCAGCATCCACTACCTGGTCTGCTGCTTTCCTCTGCTTGGGGGAAGGCATTTTCACACCTCTGCCCCTTGCTCTGTCCTCCCTCTCCAGTGGACACTGGATGTCACCCCAGTCCAGTGCATAGGACAGGAATGGAGTACAAGGGCCACTCGGGCTGTGATAATGGGAGCCCCACAAGAAGTAATGTGGAGAATGGGCATGCAGGCAAGCAGGGCAGGCCTGAGAACCCCATCAGAGAGAGACCAGAGCCCCCTGCTGGAGAAGCCACAGCCTCCATGCCAAGCAGCCCTGCTGGAGTCCCTGGGCCTGGGTGCCTAGCTGCTTTTCCTGAGCAGCACCAGGGCGTCCAGCCAACACGGACCTTCTAGATATTCCATGTGCCCAGCCACTGAGACGGAGTTGCCTGATTCAGGGAGCAAGGCACCAAACATCCTCCTGTCCCTAGCCCTGTTTGTGCAGAGGGCTGGGCTGTGGCCCAGGAGCATCTAGAGGTTTAGGGACTTGGGCCTGAGCAGGACGGGCCTGAGCAGGACAGTCCTGAGGCTGACCCAGCAGGGATCTGGGCAGTGGGGAAGAGGGAGTCAGGCTCAAATTCAAGTTCTGATTTCTCCCTCTGAGGCTCTGTCATGCAGACTCTCTGGGCTTCTGTCCCCTGGGTAAACTGGGAAAAAATAATTGGCTACTGAAGTTTGTGGGAGGATTACAAGGGAACACAGGGACAGTCCTGGGCTCTCAGCTGGCCCGAAGGAGGATGTGGTGATTACCAGCCCTCAGGGGCAGGACATTCCAAGGAAACAATCCTAATGATGTGGCTTCTCCCCATGGTTGCCAGGCAATGACACATCTGGTAAATGGGTCTGTGCTGGATAGCCTGGTCCACCTGTCTTCCTGGCCCAGCTCACCAGTCAAGGGTTGGCATGGGTGCCACATCAAGACACCATCTGGGAAGCTATGAGCTCCATGTCCCATATCCTGGGGGGGCCCCCTCAGCATGTGCCTGGCTCAGCCCTGAGCCACATCCCAGAAACAAAGCAGGGGTCATGCTACCCATAGAGAGCTTTCCAATGTTCCACTCACCGTTCTGGGCTGACACCATGTCCGTGGCATTTGGTGGCAGCTTGGGTAGCCACAGTTGGAGGAGGAACCCAGATTTCCCTGAAACACAAATGTGGCACTCAGGAAGCAGCATAGCATAGACATGGCCAGGTTTCTGGCTGTCCACTGGCACCAAGAACCACAGTGCCACAGAGCCACGTGCCCTCCCAGGCTCAGGGCCCAGAGCTCCTGTCCCCAGAGTGACCATCAGGGTCATGGCCCCTACCCTAGGCCTTCTCACCTTTATGGTTCTGGCCTTCCTGCACCCGCAGCGGTGGACGATCACAGTGGGCCTCGTGTTTATAGGAGGAGGAGGAGGAGGTGGGGGTGGCTGCTGAGAAGGAGTGTATGGTGGGGGAGGAGAAGGAAGCAATTTCTCCCCTTCTGGCTCCTAGAAGTGAAAAAGAGCTGTCTGAAGGCCCTGGGGAGCAGAGACATGGGGACCTTGACCTGGCACCTGCATGTGGGGTCAGCTAAGGTTTCAGGGTGACAGAAAGGACAGTAAGCAGCACCCACAGCGAGGGGAGGGCCCTGTGTGGAAGAACAGCCAAACTCCCCTGCTTCCCACATCTGGCTCTGCCCCGACTGCCCACAATCCCAGGGCAGAGCCTTGGTCTCCTGAGGTCCCCCTGGCTGGCCAAAGCCTGGCAGGGGGCTGTGCAGGGATCAGGGCACTGGCAGGTGACTGTCCCCTCCCCCTCACCCTGGCCTTGCAGATGCCACCTCCCCAGGCCACAGTGCTGCAAGCACAGGTCCCAGGCAGCACCCTGTTTCCTGGTACCCCCTGCCGGGTCCCCTGGCCCAGCCACTTAGCACTTCCGGTCCCACTCAGCTGAGCCCCAGGCTGCCCCCGCCCCATCCCTGTGCTCTCCTGGGGAGAGCCTCGCAGCTCAGCCCCCAGACCTCTCCACCCTCAGCCCTGTGTCCACAAGGCTGGGCCCAGCCCAGCCCTGGCCCTGCAGGAGACAGAGATGAAGTTGAATCCAAGGGAGCCCAACACAGCCAGGGTGGACACAGAGCCAGCTCTCCTTTCCCAAAACCCTGAGTGTTCAGATCCCAGAAACACCTTTGGGGCTGAATAGCCCATCAGGGCAGTAGGGACGGTGACCGCTGAAGCAGGTCCCCAAGGTGCTCTGTCTGTGACAAAGGTCAGGACCAGCAGGTGTTGGGGCCTGGGGGTGCTGTCTGGGGATGTCACTGAGTCTCCTGTTATTCCCTCCTTGACCCTCTGTCCCCTCTCCTTCACACAGGTGGGTGGAAGATTTGGGCACAGGCTTCCCGGTTGCCTCATTTGATGGTTGCTACCCTGCATGGATCTGTGCCAGCATCAGGACACAAAGCAGGACTCACCATTTGTGGCCTGGGCGCGGGTGGTGGCTTGAGCTGGAACATAAAGAAACACAGCATGGGCTGAGAGTGTAAGGGTTGCTATGGTTTCACTGAGAGTTCCCCAAATGCCTTGTGGGGAAGACTTGTGCCTAGGATCAGGAGGTGCTAGAGCCTGGGGGTGCTGTCTGGGGACGTCATTGAGTCTCCTGTCCTCTCCTTGACCTCATGTCCCATTTCCTTTGCCCAGAGGGGTGGGAGAACCTAGGCACAGACTGCCTGGTGCCTCTTTGGAAGGACAGCACAGTCCTGGGTGTGTGAAGACGTCTGGACTCAGACCTCCACTAACCGTTTCAGGCTCAGGTGGAGGTGGTGGTGGCTCCTGGCGGTGCTGGAATGGAAGACAGACACAGCCCGGGCTGCTGGGGTGGGTGGGCTCTGCCTGAGCCCTGCAGCCTAGGGGACCCTGGTCTGAAGCAGCAAGTAGGACACAGGTTTGGGGTGCGTGTTGGGCACCCTGTCTCTGTGGCACTGTGCCCAGAAGCCCACCTGACCCACCCCTCCCTCTATGGTGGGCCAAGGCACTGTCACCCCCAACCCACCCTGCACCACAGCGCACTCCGGCCTCTTCCTCCCTCTGGGAACCTGGCTGTCCTCAGCCCTCCCTGCTGACCCTTGCCAAGTGCACCCTACCGTCCCTGCTGGCTCCGTCCTGGCCAGAGCCAGGCACCTGTTCCGGGCTGGACATCAGCCCCTTCAGGCCTGCTCTCTACTCCCTCCTCCAGTTCTGGATGCCTCCTTCCACCTAGTTGCCCAGTGCTCCGCATGCCCTGCACCCCAGGCTCTGCTGTGCCCAGGCCCTGGCCGCACCCAGGCACTGGTGACATTTCCCTTGTGGCCGAGCAGAGGCTGCTCTGAGCTCCCCGTGGGTGGATGGCTGCCGCTCCGTCCTCTTCCGCCCAGCCCAGCTCAGGCCTCACACTCTGCTCAGTGACGGGGCGGTGTGTACAGTGTGGAGACATGTAGGTAGGTCCCGTGGGATTCAAGGCACAGCTGCCCCAGCCAGTCCTCCCTGATCAGCACCACCCTGCATCTGGGCCATCGGTGCTCCATGGGTACCCTGTCTCCTTCCCCACACAGAGGCTCCTGGATATGCGTCCTCCTAGGGCCTGCAGACTTTCTGATGAGGGCCCCTGGAGTGGTCTCTCTTCTGGAAACGAGGCCTAAGGGAGCCTGCCTAGAACTAGGGTTGTGACCCTGAGTCACAGGATAACCTTGGAGCAGATGGAGATGGTCCACAGCTGGATCACGGGCTGCCACATGTCCCTGTCCCTTGGCAGGAAGGTGTGTGCAGTGCCGGATAGCAGAAACCCTTACCTTCCTCCACCACAGTCCCCAGCAACAGCACAGCAGCAGTGGGATCAGCAGCAGGGCTGGCAGGAATTTCAGGTAGGGCTTGATTTGGGACCCTCCTCCTGACACAGGGTGACTCTTTGGAAAAGGATGAGGCCAATAGCATGAAGGGCTGGCACTGGGCATGGCTAGGGGGCTTCTTCCTGAGCGCCCACCTGGCTTCCCATCTTCCCCTCCTCCTCCACACAGTGCCAGGCATGAGGGACATCATGGAGCAGGGGCCGGCCCTGACCCTCAGGCTGCAGGCTGCACCTCTGCCCCACTCAGAGCTCTGCACTGAGCCCAGACAAGGAGGCCCAGGAGCCCCATGTGACCCCAGCCTCACTGCTCGCCTCGGGGCCAGCACAGCTCGTCCTGAGGACACAAAGAGCTGCAGGTGCCATGTTGGGGAGGCCGGGCTGCTGGGGATCCCAGGGAGGACAGGAAACTGGGGCCCCTCAGGCCTTGCTGCCCACCTCCCAGTTCTGGATCATGGGCTCACCTCACCCTCCCCGAGCCTCAGTGAGCCCCTGTGCACAGGGGTGGGAGCCACCTCCTGCCCATGCACTCAGGGGCTCAGAGAGTTTGGGGGAGCCCAGCTCAGGCCCCATGCACACGGGTGAAGTAAGGGGTGTCCGTGGTTGTCACAGTGAAGGTTCACAGGCTGCCTGGCTGGCCTCCCCTGAGTCAAGGGCTAGGTCAGGGAGGATGCACAGGGGACAGGGCTGAGAGCACAGAAGGGGCAGTGCTGGCTGTGGGCTGGCAGATCCCGGGTCTGCACCTGCTCTCTCTCCTGCCTGTGCTGTCCCCGCACAGCTGTAACAGGTGGACCCTGAGATCAGATGCTACCCTGTGTGTGGCTATGCAAGGATCGGCCAAAGCAGACACATGGGGGCGATCACTCTGTGAGTCCCCACGGGCTGAGCCTGGACCTGGGTGGCAGTGGTGATCAGCCCTCTTCCTCCAGGGAGGTCCTCCCACCCTTGGCCCTGCCTGAGGGCTGGTGACAGGGCTGGGAGAAGCCCCCTGTTGGAGCAGCATCTTCCCTCCCAGGGTGTCTGACTGTGCTGAACTGACACACCTGGACAGCATCCCCAAGCCCAAGAGGGAGGAAAGCTCTGTGGGCGACAGAGCAGGCAGGGGGCTAATGGGAGCTGAGGCAGGAGGAGGGCAGGAAGGGGCAGAGTGCACTGCAGATGACAGGGCTGTCACCATGCAGGCTTCAGCCTGGGCTCCTGAGTGGCTTTGGGCCATCACTGTATCTGGGGCACTGATTCAGTGACACAAACTCCTACCCCAGCTGGTGGGACTCCAGATTCCTGTGCCTATGATACCCATGTGCCAGGGCTGGGTGCCTTGGACCTTTGGATAGGCTCCAGGCAGAAGCTTCCTCCTCCCCGAGTGGCCGAGGGAGAACCCAGGTGGGGCCCAGGGTCTGTGTGCTCAGTTGCTGTCTGTATTGCTGAGACCCCCTGCCTTGACTTCCCCAGGTGGATTGTGTCCACTTCAGGGCTCTCCAGAGTCGGGGAGTGCAGTCCTACCGTGGGGTTCACACAGTTGGTGCTGGTGATTTTGAATTTGTTCCCAATGAAGCTGGTGCCATTGTTCAGGCTGAGGTCAACAGGGAGCTTCCTGTGCACAGAGATGCGGCAGATGGTGAGCACCAGCCGGGGTGCTGCAGCCCAGGGCCACCCTCTCTAGAGTCCCAGCATCTGGAGCTCCCAGAGGGAGGGCAGGTGGGTCCTGAATTCTCCTTCCAGTCACTGCAATGCCAGCCTCAGCAAGGGCTGCAGCTCAGGCAGTGAGTGGCCCTCACGGCGGATGGTGCCATCCTCGCCATGGCTGAGGGACCAGGGAGGTCTGAACAGCATCACCGTCACACTTCTATCACGCGCTGTGTGGTCCTGGCCAGGAAACGTGACCTGGAGGAAAGGCAGCCATGCCTGGCCCAGCCTCTCCTGCACCTGCCCTCAGCAGTGCCTGGGCCTCTGTGCGTCCCTGGGCACCTTGAAGGTCACCCCCAAGGGCAGATGGGGAGGGCGCCTCAGCCCAGAGCAGGCCGACCCCAGGACAGGAGATGGTGGCAAACAGGCCACACTGTCCCTACCTCTGGGACCCAGAACCACGGCACTTACCATCCAGGCTCATCTATCCTCGGCCCAGGACAGGTTATGGAAGCTTCTTCCACACTGGTGGGTTTTCTTTCTAAAAAACAATGGCACCCAGGTTTCTGTGCACCTGTCTTTCCCCCATGCCCTCCACCTGCCCTGGGCCAGCAGAGCCACCACTGAGCCCAGTCCAGCACCTCCTGCCCTCCTTCCTTTCTAAGACCCCTGCTCAGCTCCTTCTCTCCTGGGCTCTGAGCAGTGCTGGTGTGTGACAGGGGAAGGCAGCGAAGGTTCCAACTTCCCGGGCTCAGTGTCAGGGATGAAGGGGACAGAGGAAACACTGCAAAGCGAGCAGCCCAAAAGGCAGGCGCATGGTGCTGGGGGGTCCAGGCCACCTGTACCGCCTTTGGAGATGCAGTTGCTCTTTGAGAGACACTGAAATATCGGCACTGAAATGGTGCCAGCCCTGGAACTGGATCACAATGCTCTGTGGTGCAGGCGGTAGGAACCCAGAGGACATGGGTAGGCACCCCAGAGGGCAGGCACCAGGCTTCCAGTTCCATGCAAGTCTCGTTCCCCTTGCAGGCAGGGGCCTGGTCTGTCAAGTCAGCTCTGCCTGAGCAGCAGGTTTCAGCTGAGCCCAACCAGAGCAGCAGCAGCTGGGAGCGACGCATGGGAGCAGAGGCTGGGCTGTGTGAGTGGCAGGTGCCAAGGCCTGTGGCAGGAACTGAGGGGCTTGTGGAGGAGGGAAGGATGGGAGCCCAGTGGTGGGTGTCAAGTGGAGGACTGGGTTTTGCTCCTGGTGCAGTGAATCCTTGTGGGTGCGCAGATCCTGGGCACTGGGTGGACGGCAGTATTGTGGGACTAGCTGGGGGACTGGGTGTGAGAGGACCAAGGGTGACCCTGGGATTTGACCATAGGGACCAGGTGGGGTCATCACTGAGCTGGGGCAGCCTGTGGAGGAAACGAGGATGTTTGATGATTTCACTGTTTCCTTCCTTCCTCCTTTCTTTCCTTCTTTCCCTCCCTCCCTCACTCCTTCCCTCCTTCCCTCTCTTCCTCCAGAGCCTGACAACCATTCCATAACATGTAGGAGTGGAAACCTCCCAGTCTGGAGCCCAGTCCTCCTGACATGGAGCTGTGCTTGCATGCTTGGGATGCTCGGGATGCCCACTCTCTGGCCTGGAGCTTCCAGGTCCAGTGTCCCCTCTGCAAGCTGGAGTGGATGGTTTCCCAGCAGCTTCTCTGTGCACCTGGCCAGGCTCAGAGCCCAGGGCTGCAGTGTTCTCCCTGTAGCAGACTCCTGCCTGGGGTTCCAGCTCTCAGGGAAGGGCGTGGAGGACCAGGTGAGACAGATGCTGCTGTGAGGCCAGCCCAGGCTCACACCAGCCTGCCGAGGGCGAGACCTACTCCAACCCGCTCCTGGGGTGCTGGGGTTTACCAATACCCACTTTGCAGAGGAGGAAGGGTTCCCTGCTCCCCCTGTCCCCTAACCTCATGGCATCCTCTGGGAAAGGTCAGCCCTGGCTGGAGGCTTCCAGTACTGAGGGGAAGGATGTCCTGAGGGAAACATGTGACCTAGAGGCAACCAGGAGCCACTTACCAAAGATGGTGTCACCGAACTTGAATCTGCAAATAACCTGGTCTGGGCCTTTTGCATTACGAAAACCTTGTCCTCTGATGACCACCGTGTAGGGCTCTGCAAGGATACATTCAAACTGGGAGTGTGGGAGTGGGGCTCTGGGTTCACAGCAGTCACCCCCAGGGGGACTCTCAGGGTTCCAAGAGGTGGCAGCCGTATGTGAGCATCTGTAACCCCCAGACCAGATGCAGCAGAACCAGCCTTGAAAATGTGGGAGCCCTCCTCCTCCCACCATCCAGACCACAGCACCATGACAGGCACCCAGCTTCCAGGGACCACCTCAGCTGGGGCCTCCACCCTGAATTCCCATGGTTCCCATTGAAGACCCCAGGAGCAGGGCCAGGATGGGAGCACCAGAGGCCCCTGTCCTACCAGGAGGGGGGCTCATGGGGGTCAACACCTCCACACCTAGCCTCTTCCTGACCCACAAGGAACACAGCCCACTGCCCTGTGGACCCAAAAGCCCCTCACTCTACCAGCATGGCCCTCCCTGCCCCTTAGCCTAAGCCACAGGGGACAAGAGAGGGCAGCTGGGCAGCTCTGCAGCACCCAGGCTGGGTTCCTGTGGGTCTTCCAGTTGCAGTTTCCAGCTACTTGGCCTGACAGCAGCTCCTGGCCCAGGCCTGTATCCTTCCTGTCCCCATGGCCCTGGAGTGGCCCCAGGTCACCCAGCCCAGGACCCTGGGCTGCAACAGCCCTGTCCCCCAGTCCCTGCACATGGACTGGCTCTCCACGCCGGCCTGAGTACCCAGGCCATTCTGTGTCACCTGGGGCCCAGGCTCCTGCGTCAGCTTCCCCCTGAGTCACTATGTGTATGGCAGCTCTGCTCAGGACACCCAGGAGTGTAACAGGTCAGCAGTGGAGCTGTTGTCTGGAGGCACCTGTCACCTCAGCTCTGTGGCTGGGAGGAAGCAGTGGCAGCTCCTGTCCTCACCTGGGGTTTCTCTGGCTGCCCAGGCGTCAGGGCCTGTGTGTCAGGGCAGCTGATCTGCTGAGGTGCTTCACACCAGAAGGAGGAGAGACCCTGGGGTGAGGTCCCTGACCCAACTCCACCCAGCACTGCAGCCCCCACCCTGCCCAGCATCAGAGGGGCTCGGGTGCAGAGCCGAGGTCCAGGGTGGAGAGGTCAGGACCAGGCATCCTCAGCTCCTATCCACGTCCTGATGCTATGCCATCATTGTCCGTCTGTCCCCCAATGTCCCCACAGTGCTATTTCTATCCATCGAAGACCACACTGCAGCCCAGGTGGTTGGCACCTTATCCCTCCCCTGGGCCGTGGGTGGCAGAGCTCAAAGTGGGCACAGTTCTGTCTTCCCACAGCCTGCAGTCATGGCGCCTCCCACAAGGGACACAGAAGCCAGGACCCAGCAGCTGCAGCAGCCAAGATGCCACTTGTGGGAGAAAGAGCCTGACCCTCCCTGTCCCCTCCACCTGGGTGTCAGAAGCCAGCCACATGGGGATGATGGCTGCGTACATAGTGCCCATGACAAAGAGAGGTGGCCTCCCTCTGGACCACTTAGGAGCATCCTCAGTGCACCAAGGCAGGGACCTGGGCTGGACTGGGGGCATCCATGTCACTTCCAGCCTTGGGGACAGGCACTGCTATTTCCCCATGGGCTCGAGGTGCACCTGGCTGTCTATGGAAACTAGGTCAAGTGTGGAGGTTTCCTTCTCTCTCCAGCCCAGGGATGGATGCTGAATTTGTACAATGCTTTTGTTTCATCCCATGTGGTGACACCTTGCGTCTGTCTCCATCTGGGGATGTGGAAACTGTTTCTATTTCAAACCCCGTATCTGCCCATCCCTTCTTGCTGAGCACTAGCTGTCGTGTCTGTGTTGGCCTGTTTAAACACTGCTCTGTCCCATTGCTGGGTGTCCTTCAGCATTTCTAAAACAAACTTTTCCTACATTCACAATTAAACTTTGTGTTGTGATAAGTTTGAACAGTGACTGTACACATACACCTACACTGTCACCAGACACACAAGTGTACAAACCCAGTGCACAGTCAGGCTAAACATCCACTTACACCACACATGAGATGCATACCATGCCCTCAGGAAGACAAACATACCCATCCGTGTACTGTCTGCTCCATGCACAATCACACCACACCATGAACACTACACAACCACCATGCAGATGCACCATGCACCCAAATACCGTGCTCCCAACATAGGTACAACAACCCACACACATACTACAAACACACAATGTGCACGGCATAAGAACACAATGCTATACTCACACCATACTTTCCACATACATACTTCACATTCCAACATACACACTGCATTCATACACAACATATTTTGACAAACATCCCCACACACACCAAACATAACACACACTGCACATATATGCATATGCTTATACCTTATGTACCTACAAACCAGAAATACACTCCAATATCACACTCCCTGTAGAAGCACCGCACACCACAAACACACATGTCACAATACCATACACACGTTCCATACCTCGTAACCACTCACAAATAGTCACGCCCCACACCCTCCACAAAACACCACATGATTCATATACAGCCACCTCACACGACATACACATTCTGGAAACTCAGCACTCTCGTACTCACTAAACACCATACACACCACCAATCATATACACACATACCACACACATCGTGTACCACATGTAAACTCAGAGATACACCACACATCACAAAAGCATATCATTCCATACAGACACACTTCATTCCCTCCCACATACCCCACACAACACATCACAACCACAATATAAACAGACCAGACAGCCTCTGACCATAACCATGTGTGCCACTGCCTCCATAAACCTCACACACTTCACATACATCACACATGCTGCACACACTGCACATACACCACACACATCACAAATACACTCACATCATGCACACATCACACATACAACACACACATCACACATACCACCAACACCGAGTGCACGCAACACACATCACACACACTCATCTCCCACACCACACACATCACACACAAGCACAACAGTCCCACACCATCCATTTCCTCACATCCCATGGCACACACACTATGGAGACACACACCACACATGGCAAACCCAGCACACAGACTCCTCCAACACGTATTACACCAGTACATATAGGACACTTGCTACACAACCTGACACTTTCTCCACACTCATACCACACACTCATACCACATCTACACACATCCCCATCACCTTCCTCCCTAGTATACCACAAACAAGTGTTATTAACATGTCACCTAGACACACAAACAACACAAGCCCCCTACATACATTTCATATACACATTCTAATACATATACCACAAACCCCTGCTCATGAACCACCCACAAACAATACATACACACATCACACACCAAAGAAGGGCCACAGGCTACCCAAACAAAAGCACAAAAAGTATACACAAAGCACCCACACAAAAACACATGGCACCACAATTACCTGTTCACACACACACACACACACACACAAATACCTGCAATGACGGATTGAGCTGTCTGCTGGTTCCCAAGCCCACAGACCTTACCTCCCACACACAAGTTGGACGGCTCCACCGACGTCACCTCAAGACAGGACTTGGAGACAAGCTGGTAACAGGGCAGAAGGAGGATGGGAGTGTGACACTTGGACCTTGGAGTGATGGCCCCAATGTGCCCAGGTCCCCCCACCCTGCTCACCAAGTCCAAGATGTCCTGCAGACCCTGGAAGCCACTGTCCACCGCGAACATGTGTCCTGGGGTGTCTGCGAGTGCCACCATCTATGTGGGGAAGAATCAGCTTGATGCCCAGGCAGGGCCTCAAGGAGGCACCAGGTCTCCAGACCCAGGACAAGGACACAGTGCCTTGCCCTCAGGGCTTGGGGACAGTGGAGAGTCATACTCTCAGAGACAGACTGGCTCCTGTGTCAGGCCAGGTTCGGGGAGGGGGAAGGTCTCTACCTGCCCTGTGAGGCCCCGTGTACTCAAGCCCCTTGGTGGGCACCTGGTCTGAAGTACCTGGTCTTTGTCGTAGTCTAGCACACCCACAGTGTAAACAATGGCCCCCAAGTGCCGGGACTTGTCCGCCTACAAGAAAGGAGACATTTAGGATAATGCACCGAAATGGGTGGGGCAAAGTGCTGGGGACCACACCTGGGCTCACCTCCTCCTTTGTCTCTTCAAATGAGTCTTTCCTCAGCCTCCCCCTGGTCAGCATGATAATCACACTGGCAACTTTCTCACCTGTGTAGGAAGCAAGAAGTAGGGGCCAGGTGAGCGAGGCTCAGGAGTGACCGGCAGGGGACCCAGGACCACGGCAGACTGTCAGGACCCAGCACTGCCCACGAAGGCAGGTGGGTGCTCCTCATACTTAGGGCTCCTGGGCCAGGTGGCCAGACCACAGAACCTGCCACCCAGAGACTCCAGAGTGAGAAGGGGGCCTCGCCCAGGGCCATTTCACATATGAGAAGAGAGGGGTTCAGGATCTTTCCTGACCCTAGCCCTGCTGTCCCCCAGACTGCACACCCTCCTCCCTGAGGACAGCCCAGCCATGTGCCCACCAGTCTCAGCCCATTCCCGGGCACAGGAAGCAGCAGCCCCTCCTGCGGAGCAACCCAGGGAGGGGTGGTGCCGGTGCCTATTTGGGGCACAGTCTGTGGGCTTCTGCTTGGGACAGCGGCCCAGCTGCTCAGCACTCTCATGCAGGGTCCTGGACAGGGGACCCCATTCTTCCCCAGCGCTGTCCCCACTGGGCACCACCACTCTTGCCCAGAGCTGCCAGCCCACAGTGCAGAGGGATATGTGTCCCGGGCCACACAGACATTTGTGTGGTGGGAGGTGCAGGTCCAGGAGCAAGTGGGCCACGGAAGATGGGAATGGAGAAGGGGAGGAAGGTCTGGCCCTGGGGACAAGGTGGGCGCCTCATGCTGGTCCTCAGGCTGCTCAGGATCTGGGCTTTCTCCTTCTGCATGCAGAGCCCAGTGAGGGACCAGGAGCTCAGAGTGACCAAGTGCCCTGGGTAGACCCATGGGCCCTCCTGTCCTGTGAGAACCATGCCGAGGCGGGCGTTCTGCCCACCAGAAGGGCTGGTCTCGGACAACTGTATTCTATTTTGGAAACTTGATGTTTCCCAGAATCTTATGTGTTGAAGGTTTGGTCCAGAGCTGCTGGTGCTGTTGGGAACTGCGGGAAACTTTATGGGGCGGGACCTCACTGGTGGAAGTTGGTAATAGGGTGAGTCCTTGAAGGATGAACCTTGTCCCTGGCTCCTTCTTGTTCTTTCCTTCTCCTGTCCATCTTGACATGAGCAGCTTTGCTCCACCACACACTGCCCACTATGGTGTTCTGCCTCACCACAGCCCAGAAACAATGGAGGCAGCTGACCATGGACTGAAGCCTAGGAAATTGTGAGCCAAAATAAACCTTTTCTACTCTTAAGTTGTTTTTCTCAGCTATTTTGTCATAGCAATGAGAAGCTAACACAGAGTTCCCAGATTTGGGGCTGGGAGGAGCCTGGAGACTGTACACAGACCTCTCTGAGAGCCACCAGCTGTGCACCCAGCTGCTTGAGGGGGTGCAGGCCACTCACCTCCAAAGTGTGATCTCATGATCTGCTTGTTTGCCTGCAAGGGAATGGACATGGGTTGGGGAAAGCACTGGACAGACATGGTCACATTCTATGTTGTTAGGTGGTTTTGCCCCCGGGTTCCAGCCTTCTCTACCTTTTTGAACCCTTTCTGCATGTATGTGTAGTCTCCAGGCAGCACCGATTGGAGTCTGTTAAAACCATTGTTGATTTTGTCTCTGAAAAAAAATCAAGAAAGAGGTTAGTTGTTACAACACACCCGGAGCTGTCCCACAGCCTTGTCCATTGACCATCAGGATGGGTGGCTCTGTCCCCTGTACTGAACTGGATCATTTCCTGGAGGTCTGTTTCCTTCTCTGTCCCCAGCCTGCTTAGCCCTTTGGCAGGTGCAGTGGCTAACAGCCGGTCTCATGGGAAGGCCTGATTTTCTCTGAGCTCACCCTGTCTCAGGCACCCCACTCTTGGAGACATCTCATGGGCCCCATGAGGCCTTCCTGGTGAGTGTGGTGCCCAGGGATATGCAGCTTGAGGCCGGGGATCCAGGGAGACCCTCATGCCTGGTGCTGACCAGAAGCCAAGGATACCCTGGCTGAGGCCTGCTCTCCAGCAGAGAAGGCTGGGTCACATGGATCACTAGCTCAGCCTACCCTGCTCTGTCCCCACTGCACAGACCCTGACCTGCCCCTCCTTAGCCACCAAAGGAAGGAGCCAGGCTGCTTCATGAGCAGTGTGGGCCCAGGACTTCAGTGTTCCTGACACTAAAGTCCTGAGGTGGGGACATGGCCACAGGCAGCTAAGGCGGTCAAGCCCGCTCAGGCTGCTGGGACCAGGCTGTCAGGGGCTGTTAGAGACAGGGTTGATTGGGGCAGGCAGCACCAGCTCTGGTGGCAGCACTGGGACAGAAAAGGAAGACTGTGTTCAGGCTGATTGGCTGTGACAGGGCTGAGCCTGCACAGCAAGGCCACCTAGAGTGAAGACCTCAAGGGCAGCTTCTTCCTGGGGCAGAGACACTGCTGTGGGCCAAGCTCTGAGGGCCCTAGACCCATCACTGCCTGGCCCTGTCCACGAGGGGTGAAGACACAGCCAGCCCTACCCAGCGGAGGCTCAACCAAGTTCTGCCCAGCCCAGCCCCTGCCCTGTGCCCAGCACAGTCCCACTGCCCCTCAAGAATTCTGCCAGCTCCTTCTCATGGACCACTTCCCCACCCATTGTGGCCATTCAAGTCTCTCCCACACCCTGCACCAGGCCTCTCGTGTGTCCATGGAGCCAACCGCTCTCTGCTCTTCCTGTCAGCTGGACCCAGGGCAGGAGGGAGTGGCCCTGCCTCAGACAGTTATGGGCCACCATGGGGGATGGTGTTGGAACAGAAGGATGGGATGACACATTTAGCTCCTGAGCACAGCATACACCCTGGTAGCATGGCATGTTCCAGCAGATCCATCAGAAACCACAACAGATCCTGATAAAACCACAAAAGCAGAAAGTTGGCATGAAGTGAGAAATTGTTCCCAAAAAGGGAAACTGCTAAATCATCCCTCTAGCTTCACTTGCTCTTAGTTAACTTATAATCACTAATTTTGGATGTCACCCAGCTGGGCAATACATAAATAGCTTCCCACAATCAGCACCTTTGATGCATGGGTCTGACAACAATTTCCTGGGTTACTTCACAGGGACTCAAAGGCACTTTAGCTGAGAACCACTGATTCTTCTCTTGAGCCTTGTGATGGTTAGCTGAGTGTCTGCTTCATTTGCTTGGCATCTGCCTGTGGGATTGGTGGAGCACCTTTCTGGGTGTGTCTGGGTGGGTCACGGAGGTGTGACCTTGAGTCCTATATATGGTTTCTGGCTGCTTCCTGTCTGGCGCTATTCTCCTGCTCTGTCTCATGGCTGCCATGAATTAAGCAGCTTTGTTCTAACACACCCTTCTACCATGCTGTTCCTGGCATGCAGCCAGCCCATCATGGATTGAATCTCCTTAAAACATGAGCTAACTTAGCCTCTCCTCCTTGAAGTAGTGGGTGTTGGGTATTGTGTCTAGCTGAATAAGACAAGTCCACAGATGTCTGATGGGTAACTGCAATGGGACAAAATGCTTGACATAGTGCATGTTCATGTTTTCTGTCCCTTTTTCTGCCACAGCCCTAGAGCCAGACTCTACCCAGCTCTGTACAGGGACATGTTGACCATTTAAGAAATATGCTGTCCAAGACTATGCTACAGGGTTAACTCAGCTTGTTGTCCCTTGCAGCTGGTGCTTTCAATCCATCCTTGGACTCTCAGCAGCTCCAACACTGAATGTCCTTCAGCCCTATCATACTATACAAGATGATGACACCAGCTATAAGAGTAACTCAGGAGTTCCTGAGTCAGTTGACCACCCATGAGCCCCCCAAGTATGAGGCCAGGAAGATTTGTGCAGGATGATGGCACCAGGTACATGAACATTCAACAGCCTCGATGATGAGTTCACCATGACCATAAAGCGATCCATGTTAGTCACAAGAAGAAACATTGTTTGGAACTGAGCACCCAGCATGGGAATCCCTGCACTTCAGCCAACCCCTGCAAATCAACACAAATCTGCTGCTCCTTTGCTCTCTGAGCACACCCTGGTCCTCAATCAATTGCTGGCTTCCTTTGGCCAAAGCCTCAATTAGGCTGAATGTCTCCAACCCATACTCCATGCGCCCTTAAAGCTTTGCCTGTGCACAGTGTGTGCGCTGCCAATGTTGACCCAGTCTCTTTTCTATTGTCCCTGGGTCAAAAGATCCTGATGTCCAGTGTCACTGTCCTCAGGCCCCAGGGCTTCCTGTCCCTCCCTCCCCTGAGTGCTGGCTTGTCCTTCACTGTCTTCCCCTGGCTTCTCCCCAGGGCCCCACAACTCCAGGCTAAGAGTACCCACCTCTCCTCTGTACTCCTCCCTCTCAGGGTTTGAATCCATTGCTATCCCTCACCCTACAGCTGATCAGCAGCTCTCCAGCATCCTCCTGGGTCTCTGCATCTCTGGGCACATTGAGCCACCTCCCCCTGATGTTGGTTTCTCAGGTCTCCCTGTTGAGGCCTACTGGGGGGCAATGCTGCCCTGCAAAAAGTCCCCCCCAGCCCTCTCTGTGCCCCACTGGCCCTGGGCAGAGGGTGACCTGTCACAGTAGGCCCCACACAGGCCAAGGTGCTTATAGGAGTCTGGTCTGCTCCGCCAGCCCCCTGGATCCCGCAGGTCCCCACAGCCAGCCCAGGAAAGAACTCAGGTCTGTTGGAGTCTGGGCAGACATGGGGACTTCTGGATGGCAGGGTCTGTGGGTACCAGTACAGCAGGACTGTGAGGGGCTGGGTATCAGGCTGGAGGCCAATGTGGATCCCTAGGGATCCCAACCAGCCCATCCCATGCATGGATGAGGCCCCACAGAGCCGGCAGTGGAGCCCTCAGTTCCCTGAAGTTCCTGTGGCCTGGTCCCCAGCCCTCCTCAGGTCACCTACCTGTCTGCAGTGAGAGGCACAATGACTTCGGCATCTCTGGAGCTGATAATGAAGGACATGCGCAGGTCGGGGCTAGAAGGAATCAGGGCAGTAAGAAACCCATGCATTTGACCCCAGGAGACTGCCTGGGATGAGGGGCAGTCTCTGTGCGCACCCCTCTCCGCCCTGGGCTCAGAGAACCTCAGCGAGAGGTGCTGCAGCCTATGGGGACATGGGCCCCAGGGAGGGTCAGGGTGGCCTCACAACCACGCCTCTGCTCCAGCACTCCAACACACAAGCAAGCACAGGATAGACCCCTAGGTGTGCCCGAAAATACATACACACTCATCCACACAAGCTCACACACTCACGGGCACTCACATCACACACACATCCAGGCTCACACACTCATGCGCACACCAGTCACACACACACACAAACACCCTAAAGAGGACAGACCCTCTGCACTCCTTCATGAGGCCTCCCTCCCATCTGTCTCTCTGCTGCTGCTACTTTTGTATCTCTAGCCTTTTTTCCTCTTCCCAAACCCTCCTTCCTCCCAGCTCAGGAAGTCCCACTCCCTATGGGCACCATTCACAAGGCCTTCCCTTCCTGTCGCTGACCACTGCCCTTGGTCCAGGACCTCTGACCCTTGCAAGGTGGCTGCAGCCTCCCTGGCTGAGCTGACCGCTGCTCCTGTTCTTCTTCCTGGCTCTATTCACCCACAGTTGCCAGGGTTTTTCTTGGAGCCCATCACTCCCCTGCCCATGAACCTTCCATGGCTCTCTATGGCTCAGAGGAAGAATTCAAGCCCCTCCTTGGCCTGGCACAGTCAATCCTGGGGGCATTGGCCCCAAGCTACTTGTGAGGATTTGTCTCCAGCCCTCCCCTGAGTTACCCACACTCCTCAGCCTAAACAGACCCCCCACTAGAGGGCACCCTGAGGGTTACTGTGACCCTGACTTTTCTCCAGCCTTCAAGGTCAAGTTCACTTCCCACCTCCTCTGGGAAGCTGCCCAGGACCACTTCCCTCTAGGAATCCTTGTTTTCCCCTCTAACCTTCCTGGCACACTCTCTGTCTCTTTCCTTTGGCCCTGAGCATCCTGTGTCCAGGTGTCAGCTACTGAGTTGCTCTCCTGACTTCCTTCCCAACCTGGGGGTCTGGAGGGCAGACGGTGTCCCTGCAGGTGCCCAGGTTCCCAGGCAGGGCAGGCACACAGCTGAGACCCAGAGGACCAGTGCACTCTGTCCCCTTTCCTGCCTGGTCACGCTGGGCTCTGTGCCCCCACCCAAGGGACCCCACCAAGTCTAATCAATGCTCAGGCAGCCTGCACCATGGAGAAGCGTACTTTTTAAATCTTGCCACCAATTCTGGCACAAATGAAAGAACATTAATCCAGTTGTCGTCCACACTGCCAGACCTGATGACAAAGGAGACACAAATTAGGGCATGAGATGCCTTCATCACCCAGAGCAGCTTCTTTCTCCGTCACCTCTCTGCAGGATCCTTAACACTGGCTCCCACCCCAATGCCTCGGACAACAGCGGGTTATCCTGGAGGTGACTGTCATCAGGACCACCAGTGGGCAGAGGCTGGCCAAGCAGGCCATCTACTGGGATTGAGGAACCTCTAGGAAAAGAGATGCTGGTCACACTAGCTGAGGGCTGTGGGGACAGGAAGTGGAGGAAGAGGATGTGACTGGAGAGGTCCTTGAGCACCTCTGCTTCTTGGGCTCTCTGGGTCTCCACTGGCCTTGGTGTGACCTTCCCAGCTCCCTGTGGGTAGTGACCTTGGCACCATGGCCATTGGAAGCCTTTTAGAGCCATCACCAGGTCCAGAGGTGACCAGATGTGGCCTGTGGCTTCCCTGCTGGACTCCTGGGTTCCAGATGTCAGACCTGCCCTTGGAACGGGAACCTTTTGTAGACTGTATCTGCCTTGCATATCTCCTCATCACACCCCAGATTCCTCTTCCTTTCCACATTCCCTAGCAGCATGGAGGCTGGGGGACATGTTCCCATGGGAACCTGGGCCTCAGCATGGGGGACCAGCACCCCAGACTGTGCGACATTGGTTTTGTCACCGGCCTGTAGTCCAGCCCCTGCAGGCCCAAGAGGCCTTTTCTAGCAGACACTGCCAGGGAAAGGGAACAGGCTGGCCACTGCTGCCCTGGTGCCCACACTGTGGACCAGCAGGGATGGCTGCAGGCTCTTCCCATCCCCACTCCAGCATCCTGCTCCATTGTGTCCCACTCTGTCCCAGATGGAGAGTGAGGAGCAGGAGGAGCCTGGGGCCTCGTGACTCCTGTCCAGTGGGAACCAGTCCCATCTGCCCTATGTCCCTGGCAAAGGTCTCTGGGTCCCCACAGCTCTTCCGGTCAAGCATCAGGGGGCAGAAGAGAACTGCGCCTGGTGCGGAGGGACGTGTGATACTCGGGGCTCCATGGTGAGTGGGTGAGAGGCACCCACCAGGAGGCCACCTTCTCCCCTCCAGAGATGATCATGCCCACAAGTGGGACCCCCGAAGGTCACACACATGTGTGCTGACTGTCACACTCCAAGAGCCACCTCCTCCTGTTCCATCTACTCTGCTAGGCTGGGTCTAAATCAGTGTGGACACCAGGAGGAAATGAAGGCCTAGATGATTCGAGACGTATCAGGATGATTTCTCTGAGCATGTGTCTCCCAGGCCCTCTGCTGTGTGCCTCCCTCCAGGGAACACTCACATCAGCTCATTCCCTTTTACAGGAGAGGAAACCGAGTCTCTCACACATGAAGAAAACCCTGACAGTCTCCATGCCCAACCTAGATCTGAACTCAGTCTTTCTCCGCACCCCGTGCATTATTCGCTGCACGTGGCAGCTCTGGGGGACACCTTGCTGTCCCACAACTGCTAACGGAGCAATGAGCTCCCCTTCCACGAGGGCCAGGAGTACTATAGTCCCCGGGGCTGATGGTCTGTGCCAGGCCCTCCTGACTGAGATGGGAAACAGGTGCAAAGGGTGCCTTCTTTCACCCTAGCTGCAGCAGCCAGTAGGTGGGAATGGCAAGTGGCAGGTCTAGGGCGGGAGGGGAGGCACCCAGCAGACAAGCCTCCATCCAGGAGCTCAGCCGGGCACGGGGGCTGAGCGGCTCCCCTTCCTCCCTCAGAGAGAATTCAGGGCCCAGCTCAGGTTCCAGCCTCAGGCGAGTGTGGCCGAAGGACTTGGCCCGTCCTAGCCTTGACAATGCCTTGCCTGTCCTCTTGCAGAGGCAGGAGGCATGTGGACTGGGGCTGGGGTGGGAAATGAGGAGCCTCCGCTCTGGAGCACATCTCCTTGGGCCTGTCTAGTCCTCCCACTTCCTTCGACTTTAGGAAAAAGGGAAAGGAGAATTTTCCCACCCTCTGATAGTTTGCTGCAGAGTTTTGACTGAACTTTCCCAAGTCATGAAGCTTCTTTCAGCCTCAACTTCACCCTCGTTGAGTTGAGGGCACAGAACTGACTTCCTCAAGCTGTTGGGAGGCCTACAGTGTCCACATCAGTAGGCACACAGCAAGTGTCCAACTAATGCTGTTCCACATCCCCACCTGTGCCCACAGCCCTGCTCATCCATCCCACATGCAACAGGGTGGCGACCGAGAGGGGCTTTGGGGTCTTGGCCTGATTAGGCTGTCAGCGCCCTGGGCACCCATCCTCCCCAACTCTGATGCCCAAAGGCAGCCACCACCCACGCTGTGCTAAGGATCCGAGGGCACCACCTGCCCAGGGCATCTCAGAGTCCCTGGGCTGGAAGGGAGGAGGGACTTCTCCCACGGTGGGCAGGGGGCTCCTAGGTGGCTGTTTTGGCTCAGGAGCTGGGACTAGGCCCTGTCTTCCCCACCCTCAGTGCCCACAGAGAAGGAGATGAGAGGGCCACACCTGTGACTGTGGAAAGAGCCCAGCCCAGGAAGCCTGGGTCTTGTCACCACCAGCATCCTCCAGGCACCTTGGCCACCTAGGAGCCCACCCTGCCACAGGACATCACAGGGAGACCCCCGGGCTACTGTGCATCCAGAGGGGGAGGGCTGAGGGAGGAGGGCTGGGGACCAGGGAGGGCGTCCCCCTGCTGAGGGCTGCACAGGCTCTCATTGGGTCCCAGCCCCAGCCAGCAGGAGGGCTGGGATGGAACCCGGCCACCTCTCTAAGACCAAGACCCACCTGCCTCCCTCTCTGACAGCCAGCAGGAGCCCCAGGGACAGCACAGCTTCCCCAGGGCCAAATGAGCCCCTGGCTGCCCTGAAAGTGGAGGGACTGTGCCAGGTCTGCAGGGTGGGAGGAAGAGCAAGGCTTAGAGGAGAGGCCACTGGGCAGGGATGCAGCCCCCCCCGACCCCAAGGCCATAGGTGGTCTCTCCCACAGAACCCGAAGGGCTCTGGCTGTCCTCTTGCAGAGGCTGGAGTCCCATGAGGCCTTGTCCTGCCTGTAATGACTGGGAACCACTGCTTCCTGGGGTCAGGTGGAGGCATGACCTAGGGGACACTCACATGTCCAGGATGAAGTAGAGGTCGAAGGAGCCCCAACAAACACCGTCACTGGGGTCCCGGTGTCGCCTAGCTTCCGGATTATGGGTCACGATGCGGTACGGATGGGGGCCTAGTGACCTCCCTGCGCTGAGCAGGGGCAGGAGCAGCAGCAGGAGGAGCAGGAGGAAGAGCACAGAGCAGGGCACACAGGGGCTGTGCCTCCCCATTTTGCTGCCCGTCTCTGTGACCTCCTTGCTCATGGGACCCTGTCCAGAGCCCAGGGAGGCCGAACACCAGCCACCTCGGGCCTCCTGCGTGGCCACCTCCTCTGTGCCCAGGGACCAAGGCCCCTGGAGCCCTGTCACCAATGCGCAGCGGGCCCACACCAGTTCCCTCTGAGAGCACAGTGACTGGGGACACTGCTTCCCTCGGTGTCCAGCCACGGACTGTCCCCAAGGCCCTCCCCCCACCCCAGGGCAGAATACCCTGTGGTTATGATGGACGGAATGGTTGGCATGGTGACTTTGTGACCCGCAGCTCTGCCCAGGGACCTGTTTGTTGACAGCATCAAGTGGGGGTCATAGGGTCTCTGGAGGGTGTGTGAGATGAGGCCTCCCTATCCCTCTTCCCAGCCCTCAGGTGTGGTCCTCAAGAGGCCACCTAAGGACCCAGGCGTGCTGTTAATTGAGAGAGGACAGCAGCTCTGCCTGAGATCAGGATGTCACCATGGGTGGGGAGTTCCAGGGACTGGAGGCAGCAAGGGAGATGTGGGGAGGCCACTGTGAGCATCCTGTGGCCAGCCAGGCAGTGTCAGAGCTGGAGGAGGCTGTGTGCTGTGAGTGGGGGACAGTGCCTTATCCCTGATCTCTAACAGACCACCCAAGCTCAGGGACGTGAAGCGAGAACTGTTTCATTGTGCCTCAGGCTCCGTGGACAGACATCAGAAGGGCAGAGCAGGGAGGCCCCGTGACAGGGTGTTACAGGAAGGCTGGTGAGAGGTGTGACTTTGTGGCTGGGTGTGAAAGTCTCTGGAGGCTTCCTCACCCCGATGTGTGGCAGCCAGGCTGGGGGACCCCAAATTTGGGCTCCATTGGGGCTGTTAATGTAGATCCCACACCTGACTTCTCCAGGTGACTCGGGCTTCCTCAGAGCATGGGCATCAGGGAGGGGAAGTAACTAATGACACTCCAGCCACAGTTCTTATCTTTTGCAATGAGTCTTTGGAGGACCTAGCCCGGTCTGACTGCCTATAATATTTCTACCTAACTTACCTGTCTGTAATACTGGGATGCCCCATCCTTCTGTGTAGAGCAGGGAAACAGGACCAGAAGATTCAGCATCTCCAGGGCCACAGTATCCCTGGTTGGAGAGTTGCATCCAAGTGTTTGGATGCCCAGTTCCCTTGGGGCTCAGAACCAGGCTGCTGGGACTGTGGCCTGGATGTCATGAGCCCAGAATCTGCCTGTGGAGTCTGTTTCTCGGGGCAAAGAGGCCAACATTTTAACTCACTATAATTCTCAGAGGATACACATGGGTAGGCCAGGTGTCCACATCTGCTGCAGTTGTCCTGCCAGGTGTTGCCACCAAGCAGCTTTCCCAGTAGGCCATGAATGCACTTGGGGCTCTAGAAGACTGAAGTCCTTGCCCTCAATGAAACAAGTGGGGGGCTCCTTCCAGGCAACACCTGGACGGCACAGCAGCCTCTCCTGTGTCTAGGTGTCATGTATGAGCTTGAGACACCGCCACCTTGGCCAGGCAGGGC